>NW_006777418.1:329532-353480 GCF_000442215.2 Lipotes vexillifer | reverse complement strand
GATCAGCTCGGTGCTTTGTGACTGCCTGGAGGGGTGGGATGGGGAGGGTGGGAGGGAGGGAGACAGGAGGGGGGAGATATGGGGACGTATGTATCTGTGTGACATTCACTTTGTTGTAGAGCAAAGGCTAACGCACCATTGTGGAGCAATTATACTCCAATAAAGAGGTTTAAAAAACAAAAAACAAAAAACCCAGCTAAGGCGGGCAGTGGGGGGAGATAAATTAGGAGTTTGGGACTAACAGATACACATTATTATATATAAAATAGGTAAACAACAAGGACCTACTGCATAGCACAGGGAATTATACTCAGTATCTTGTAATATCCTATAATGGAAAAGAATCTGAAAATCAAGTGTACAGCAAAGTAACTGAATCGCTTTGCTGTACACTCGAAACTAACACAGTATTGTAAATTAACTATACTTCAATAAAAAAAAATAAGAAAAAATTCAGTTAATAAGATTAGTATTCGACATGCATGTCTTAACACAGGCACATTTCTCTCCTCATACCAATTAATCTCCCTTGTATAGTTTGGCACATTTTGAGATAAATTTGATAGAAAGCCGTATGTAGATATCAGAAGATTTTATCTGGCATTTTTGTCAGCTGCTGACCCAAAGCCATTCTTGCCACCTATAGCTCATTCTGGAAGACTGGGTTTCATGTGAATTTAAATCGTTCTAGATCAGCTATGCATACTCTCAGAGTTAAGGATCCAAACAAAATTGGAATAAAACAAATGTAACTCCAGAAAATTAAAAACTGTGTGAAATTGGGAATAGCACTGAGACACTGATAATGTAATTTTTTAGGCTTTAAGGTGAGCCATTAACATGGGCTGATGAATTTATGGAATGGAAATTTTAAAACAGTTTATTTCAAGAAAGGTCCTTTCCACCTCTGGCCCAAGGGAGATTACTGCAACTGAGAATGACCTTGCTGTGCAAAGTCAGGCTAAAAGGCAAACACAGAACATAGATGTGACATGTAATACCTCTACTACTGAAAATTCCAGCCAGTATGCTCTGTACATCATGTAATGTTCACACAGGTTATTCTGCACATATTTTTCTACTCCCAAAGGCAAGATTATCCAACAAGGATGGTAAAGGAAAACAAGAAATTCTGAACCTTACTTTTGTCAATTCTCTGAATTTCCATAAAAGTAATCAACTATTATAAAATTTTTAAATTTTTATTTGAAAAAAATTGATCTTATTGAAATAATGTTTTATGCAGAGTCAGTAAAAATGACTAGAACAATGCCTAACATGTAATAAGTGACCAATAAATATCTGTCGATTAATGGATTGTAATACATTATTCTCTGCAACAATAAACCAGAACATGAAAATTTAAGTTTCCTTGTTTTTCCTGAAAATGTTTGTTTTTAAAAGTTATATCATAATTCAAATAAAAAGCATAATCTTCTTTTCCCTCACCTTGTCTAGAAAGTAAGCATATGTGAAGGCAGAAATGAGAGAATCCAGGTCACACGATTTATGTCCAATAACCACATGGACCTTCTCCAAGCATTTGCTTCGATTCTGAAACAAATCCAAATAAAACAACACAATTTGACAACAGATTAATATAAAGTGGATATTTTTCAATCTTTTTTAAAGTATCCCTTAGCTATATTCAGACAATTGCAGAAATTCATAAATGTATCATGAAGTTTTATATAAGGACATAAAACTGCACAACATGTTTAACATTCAGAAATGCTCATTCAAATTTTAGTTAATTGTCAGGAACAGAAAATTGTTGGTTCGAAACCTTGGGAGCTTCCTTGGGTGAAATCTGAAACTGGCCCCCATACACAGAAGCCAAGGGGAGACTGAAGAAAGAGGCAGGCCACCCCAGATTGGTAGGTGGCAGGTTCAAAAGGAAAGGGAACTTACTTACAAGGCTTGTCTTGGGCGGCCACAAGACAAGTATATCTCCACACCTGCCCACCAGAATCAAAAGTTTATACAGAGGCCTTAACTGGCTTCAGTGACATATGGTCTCAACAACGCATTGCTCTCTCGAGGCTGTGTCCTTGAAAATGGTTCCCACTGTGTGATCAGTGGGCAGATTGTACCTTCCAAGGTCAGGGGAGGGGGTGAGGAGCCTCCAATTGCCAGGGTCTAGCTCTCGGGTCAACTGGCAGTCATGTCCTCTCAATGACCTCCTCCAACAAAAATGTGGTTTTATTAAGATCATCCACAATCTAACTTAATATGAACTGTATCTCTGAGTCATAATTTTTTAGTAAAAGATTATTTTGGTCTAAAGAGCAGTTCCATAGTATTCCATATCACTTCCTTATATAAGATGTTCCTCTCACTCTGAGAGACAGTGACTTTTTTCATATGTCCCTGGCGTGCAACACAATTTGGTAGGAATTTATTTTTTCCTGCCACAGTTTGGGTGACAGGATATGCTCTCTCTGCATTACATTCTATCAGTTAGCAAATAAAAGTTGTTGTAACACTTTTCTTCCCTCCAGAGAGAGGACTCTGATTAGTATTATTTCTCTAAAAATACAAATCAGTTGCTATTAAAGGGTGTATATTGTCACCTCTCTGTAAGAGAATACATACTCTTTTCTTTCCTGGCTAACTCAATACTTCCTTAAAATTCCTTTATAGAAGGCTGACCTCCTTATAAAATACTGAGTTGGAATTGCTAAAGAACTAATTGAGTTGGAATTGCTAAAGAACTAATCACTTCCAGAAAATTTCACAACAAAACTGTCCAATAATGATGTGTAGCCTAAATTGACACCTTTATAGTACGTCAGAGATGATACATATGTAAACTTCCCTCACTTTTCATCCTTTGTTTTAATTTCTTTTTTTAGGACTGACTAGAAAGCCAACTCAATTATAGTACTGCTCAAAAAACCTACATTAAAAATCCACTGCTCAGGACCACTTCAATAAAAAAGACTTGTTATTCCTTTTTCTACAGAACAAAGGTAAAGGATTATTTAGTAACTTACTAGGCCTCTTAAAATGTGTTGGTATGTATAGGGAAGTGCCATATCAGACTCAGAAACTAGTTATTCAACAACCAAGCTGTGGCCCAAGGAACATAATAAAGTAAATCTCGGAGGAGGCTCGGTCAAGAGCCTATCAATGTAGAGAACGACGGCAGGATCAATATTGCAGATGAGTCGTCCAGTATGCAATATTGTTAAATTAAAATAAATGTATATATTTCAAACTATATTGACATCTAGATCTGTAGTAAAACAACAGGATTTTATTTTATTTTTTTTTTTGCGGTACGCGGGCCTCTCACTGTTGTGGCCTCTCCCGTTGCGGAGCACAGGCTCCGGACGCGCAGGCTCAGCGGCCATGGCTCACGGGCCCAGCCGCTCCGCGGCATGTGGGATCCTCCAGGACCGGGACACGGACCCGTGTCCCCTGCACTGCCAGGTGGACTCTCAACCACTGCGCCGCCAGGGAAGCCCTTTTTTTTTTTTTTTTTTAAGGGTCTCACGCTTCATGTAATCTGAAGAACAGTACAGGCTCTTCGTCTTAAGATATAAATTATTTATAACGTTACAGGACAAGCGGCGACTCCAAAAATATAAAAACTAGGTAAGTCCACCTGGTGTTAATTTCTGGCAACACTCCTCCCAATCTGTTTTTTTTTTTTAAAGTCACCCCTGCCCACGTTTCAGTAGATGTGCACCATGCCATAGAGGAATGTCCAGAACAGGACGTAGGTGAAGAGGCCTCCGATGAGACCTACTGTAAAGAGAGGTCTTCGCGACTTAAAATATTTGTTCCACCTCCTTCCCGCCTTGAGGATTAAGAGCAGGGAGAGCAGGATGGAGGCGAGCAGGTATTAGATGAAGCTGTAGAGGCCGGTGAGGCCGAGGATGCCAGCCGTGGCCTCTGACAGCGCCGACACCGAGGTCCGGCAGTAATCCAGGACGGCGGCGTTGCCACGCACAGCGGCCTCGCTGATGAACAGCGGCCCCTCCCGCTTGGCCCCCACAGCGGCCATCGCACCCGCCCGGGCTCGGCCTCTGCTTTCTCGTGGAGCAACGCGGGGCTGCGGACAGAACCAAGTTACAGGTGGCGCCCGGAGCGTGGCGAGTTGGGTTCGCGCCGCCCCTCCCCCTGGGGCTGCGGAGACCTCGCACCCCTCAGTCTCGGACCTTCGAAAGACGCTGAAAAGGCTGAGGGCTCGGGGTTGCTGGCGGCACATCTGCATTTCCCGCCCAGTCACCTGGAACCCGGCGGCGGACGCAGGAGCTCGGCGCTCCCTCAGACAGCCCGCGGCGCCATCTTGCACTCAAACAACAGGATTTTAAAACGTTATAAGCTCTCTGAAGACACTTACAACCACTGCCCTCCCATCACCATCTGTAGCTCCCATTCTTTCCTCTCCCAGCTTCCTTCCCTCGAGCTCATAAATTTATAGCTAGCTCACTTGTACTTTTTGAGGATCCGTCGAGGCTCAGTTCTTACTCTCGAAGCCAGACTGCTTCCCCTGTGCAAGACTGTTAGATATTTTAGAGGTATCTAAAGAAATTTGGCTAAATGGAATCACACTCCATTACAACACAAACAAACGCATTAGGAAATCATATTACTGTAGACTGTTGTTCTTCCGAGAAGCTTGGAGGTCTAAGTAGACATTACCTCATTTCTCCTCCCATATCTCTTGTAAGGCAGACAGTAAGAAGATTAATAACACGTTTTATAGGTCAGTAGAGCCTGTGATAGGACCAGGATTGCTCCCAGAACCCATGATACAGTACTAAGAGCCCTGTCTCTTCTGCCCTTCACCAACCACTCCATGATGCCATAATGACTTCAGCATCCACAGAATGAGCAGGCATGGAAATAAAGGGAGAAAGAGAATGTTAAATACGCCTTCTAAATACAGCAAGGCTTCAGAAAATTATATCATTAAAATGACCCCAAAGCCGACCTATCTGCTTTCTTGTCTAGGTTCAGTAACATGGGGGGAAATGAGAAGACTTGTGTGCCAATTCATTTCAAAGCCCAAGCCAATCATTAATTAGAAAAAGAAAGGAGCTAAACAGGATTGTGAACCCAAACATGTTGGAGCAATTTTCACAATCTGGGAATCTTCTAAAATTAGGATTTATTCACCCTTCTCCATTTAAAGAGAAAAAAGCACGTATCATCTTACAGACCAGGCTGTAGAAGAGCCCAGTACAAATCTTTGAGGGTTACTTTTAGTGCCACATGCATCTCTTCATGCTTTCTTGTTTGTCTTCTGATTCCCCCTTCTTCCCACACATCCAGTTCCCGAAGAGTCATGACTTCTTCTGGCTCCATTTACTGTGTCTGCCATCTCCAGTCAATGCCCCAGCCCCCAGGCTCCAACACTATCTTCTCCCCAGTACCCACCTCCATCAAAATGTACCATTCTGGTGCCCATACTATCAGGGATCTATCTGCTCCTCCACTGGCAATTCCAATAGAGAGTCCATGCCAATGAGTACCCATGGGTTAATGCGTTACCCACCAAGGTAACGTACTTTCATTTTAGAGACCTTCCAGAGATTATGCCACAATCCAAAAAGATGACCAGAAATTTCAGCCTGGCTGAAGATGTTGGACAAGAAAAAAGGGACCTCACAACAACAAGGTACCTTTGGTGACTACCAATGGGCCTTAAAAATAGTAGGCTCAACCTCAAAAAAATCTTATATGTTCCAAAGTGCCTGGTTCCTACCAAAATCAACTAAGATATAATTAGAGTGTAGCAAAAGTCAGGCATCATAGTAACCAGGCCCAGACAGACTCCTGCCTGCTTGGAGGAATAAAACATGAAATTAGTTATATCAATCTTAATATCTATGTCCCTTGATACAGTTCAAATTGGAGTTTAGAGTATTCACAAAGAGACAAATTGTGCTCAAATAAAAGTGACATATGTACAGTTTTATCAATTCAATTAATCATTGTCATTCAACTCATAAAACCCTGTTTGTGCCAGGCGTTGCACTAAGTCCTGAGGATACAGCACTGAACCAAACAGACAAAGATCCCAGTCCCCATGGCACTTTTATTTTAGTGCAAGGAGGTATAAAGAACCAGTAATTAGATTGTGATGAATGGAAGAGGAGGGTGCCCTGGGATGAGGCTCACTGAGAAGGTGACATTTGAATAAAGACCCGAAGTAAAGAAGGGGGACCTCCAGTTATCTCAGGCCAAGGAAATAGCAGGTGCAAAGGTGGAAGCATGCCCAGGATGTTCAACAAATAATTATTACCTAGTGTATACATTTTCTAAATGTGACTTTGCCAACTCCTAGCCAGGAGTGAATAGATCTGGCAAGGAAACAGCCATCCCCTGGTATTGATACAAGCACACCAAGCCTTAAGGAATCTCA
The DNA here is from genome assembly GCF_000442215.2 of Lipotes vexillifer. Lineage (NCBI taxonomy): Eukaryota > Metazoa > Chordata > Mammalia > Artiodactyla > Lipotidae > Lipotes > Lipotes vexillifer. Next base: position 347,101 of record NW_006777418.1, on the reverse strand, counting down.
GGAGACAGAAGATTCATCATTACTACTTACACCCAGTGCTGAGCAAGCCCAACACAAAATGGAATCTTGATAATGGGTTGAAATAGATACTACACTCAATTTATACTATACCCTACACTTCCGAATAGATGGATAGAATCATACTATAATCAATGTATAAAAGAAAACATATTGAATATGCCAGTATTCCAGATCACAATTTTAATATGCTTTCAAAGTGTAAATCTATACCTCACTAAAATGAGACTTCTTAATGAAGTTTACTTCTTACCTCTTTTTAAAAGCAGAGAAATACCTAAGCATTCAGATTCAACCGCCCATGAAAGCAAACTGTACTTGTCAGGCAAAAGCACTTTCAAACACACACACAGAAAACAGAGCTGATCAGAAACAGCCTTGCCGTAAGCTCAGCCTCCTCCGTCAATTTTTTCATAACTCCACCCTCTGAGGAACAAAGCTGCTCCTGCCTGGACCTTTCACATCCAGAGCCCCACAGCTAACCTTTAGTCAACAAGCCCTTGCAATACAGTTATACTATGATTTCTCCATACCCATCCAACCCAACTCTCTTTTCCTAAAACCCCCAGACAAATGCTTTCAAAAATAATGATTTGAAATGAATTTTGTTTCAAAAACGTTACAGGCAAAGCCTATGAAAGTTGGAGAGTCCCCTTCCTCGCACATTAAAGCAGGGCACATTCCTTAGTCCCTCATCCTTAACCAAAAAGTGAAGACACGAGAAAAGAAGCTGCTTGTATTTATCGAATGGTATCTCCAAAGAAACCCAGGCACAGAAAACAGTTGGCAATTGACTTGACTACTTCTAACTCCAAGTCAATGAGGGGTCTTCCTTCCTGAAGGCTGGCTCTGGGTGGCACAGAAAAGGGCCCGGTTCCTCCCCCAGAAAAACCCTGTGAATCTATGGCTGCCGTGATTCTAAATCAGAAGACTCACAGGATGGGCAAGAGGAAACCTTACATGCTGCTAATCCCTAGCAATCCCTATGTCCACGCCAGTCACAGTCACCAGGAAAACTAGGAGCGGGGTAGGGGGGATGCATAAGGAACCACAGCCAAATGAGCAGCAGGGACAAAGGGAGCTGTGGAGCTGCCCAGAACAACCTGGTCTTCCAAAGACAAGAACTATAAGTCTCTGATCAGCTCTGTTGGATATGGATAAAGTCACATCCTTTGTTCATTTGGTAAATGAATGAGATGCCTCTTGATGTCAGCCTTGGGTTTGAGATGATGTCTGGAACTCCTGACCTGCTGCTGAGCTTCTCATAATCTTATCATTACCTGGAAAAAGGTTGGGACCCAGAGGGAGCTAAACGCTGGAGGGAATAGCATGGCATCAATCGAAAGTTTAAAAAAGCAAAGGAGAGGGCTTCCCTGGTGTCGCAGTGGTTGAGAGTCCGCCTGCCGATGCAGGGGACGCGGATTCGTGCCCCGGTCCGGGAGTTGGGTATATATCATTAGAAATGAATATGAACAGAGAGGAATAAAATGAAATAGTTGGCTACAGCCACTTCCATGCTAATGATGCATGAATATCTCTAACGATATAAGGTGGTAAAGAACATTAACAAAAGCAAGTTGATTTTCAAAAGGTTGGACAGGATTTGTACACATCAGGATTCAGAAGGATATAATTATTCAAGGCAGAGTTAATGAAATTCAAATGAAAAGGCAAAATCTGAATATGAGTGCATGGATTTTGCATAAAGAAGAGAAAATGAACATGATACTTCCAATTACACTGATTTTTTAAATAACTGTCTGAAATTTTTATTAAACCAAACTGAAAGGCATTCAGTAGATATAGTTTATTCATTATAGACCTGCATGACTGTGTCAAAAGGACTGATATATTTTAAGGGGTATATAGTAACTGAGCCTGCGCGTCCGGAGCCTGTGCTCCGCGACGGGAGAGGCCACAACAGTGAGAGGGCCGCATACCGGAAAAAAAAAAAAAAAAAGCAAAGGAGAAAAAGCTTATCACTCTGTGCAAAGTCCCCAGAACACAGGGACTTTCCTCATCAACTGAAACCTTTGTATTTTATTCCTTATTTCTGTTTATTTTTCTGGTAAGAAAAGAAATACATGTCATTATAAAAAGTCAGACACAACAAAAATTAATAAAACAAAGATAACAACTGTTAACATATTGTTGAATATTCCACATTTTAAATTTATGCACGTATATTTACACACATACTTTACAAAAATGGGGTACTTCTAATCTTTAGAGACTTCCTTCGTTCACTTAACAGTACACTATGGACCTTCCTCCATGACCAAAACTACAGTTATTCTTCATTCTTACTGGCTTAATGGTAGCAATTGTGTGGACATATCCGTATGTATGGAGGGGTGGCGGGGTTGGTACGTATATACAGAATTCCTGGAATTAGAATAATTAGAATAATAGATTCTTTAAATCTGCATGATATTGCCAAATAGGATACTCTGGCCCACTGGCCACCTAGTTTAGTCCAATTTCACTCTAATGGTTAATTAATAAACAATAAGAAGTGACTGGAGGCTGTAATTGAGAGTTGTACCTCAGATCATGTGTAAAAGCAAAAACATTTACCAGAATCTACAATTTCAGGACACAGACTTTTTATATTTAATTTTCTCATAAATGTCCAAATTTAATTGGTGACGTACTAGATGAATATAAACCAGTGAATTAGGAAAAGGCAAAAAGCTTTCAATGATGAAACTCAAATGATTTTGAGATAATTTAATTGTCTCACTTACTGATAAAATGAAAACCTAATCAACTCAGAGAAGTATATATTGTCTAGAGCCTCCCCACTCACCGCCCTCCTAACCAACCCCAGAAATATTTTCCTTCAGCCTGTCTTTGCCATGCTGAAGAAGGGCCCTCTTTTAGTTTCTCTCATTTGGGAAAAATGAGGGATGAGAGTCGGTCTGAGCAAATTCAGCTATAAATGGCTCAGACCCTGTGCACCTGTATCCCTTCTAGACTGTCAAATGCAGAGGCCATTGTGGGTAGGTGGTGAGGGGGCAAAAGCTAAACCCACCTATTGCCCAAGGCCCTTCTTCTTGGGTGGGCATCTGGGTCCTCGGTTTCCTTGGGGTCAGGATCCTTTTAGTTGGGGCATCGGGTACTGGCTCAACCATTCTTTTTCTTTCTCAGCTGAATCCATCTTCCTCAGCCTGTTTGCTACCGATCTTGAAAACACAATGTTCTCAAAAGGAATGACTTCATATATGGTTTACATACTTCCTCTGGATCATAATAATGATTTGGGCCGGAATTGTTATTTTACTTACAGCATTTAATTTTTTTATATTTTTTTTGTTCAAGATTCCTTTACTGACAATGTCCTCAAAGGACAGTTTTGGGGGACAGCACCATTATTTTTCCTCCACAACTTCAACCAGAAAAGGTCAAGGATGGTCCTCCCAAATCCTTACCTTTCCTGAAAAGCCCCTTTAGGAATTGTCCTACATAGCTTCCTAAGATATTATCATTTTTCAGCCATTCCACTTTTGGGGGAACTGTGTCCATACATGTATTACCAACTGGATGGGGTAGCTCTTTACTTTCCTTTTGGTACTGCTTCCTTTCAGCTTAAGTAGAAATCTGTCTACCATGGATTCATAGATTTTTATAATCTCTCGACCTTCCTCTTTTCAGACTTAAGAGCTGTAGTCTTTTCCATCGAGCCTCATCTCTGACCTTCCGCTGTCTGTGCCCCTTTGCTATGCTTAGACCTTGCTATGAACTGAATTGTGTACCCCCATAATGCATACGTCAAAGGCCTAACCCCCAATGTGATGGTATTTGGAAATGGGGTCTTTGAAAAATAATTGGGTATAGATTTAGTCATGAGGGTGGGGCCCTCAAGATGGAATTAGTGCTCTTATAAGACACCAGAGTGCTTGTGCTCTCTCTCTATTTCTATCTCTCTCCACCATGTGAGATCACAGGGAGAAGGAGGCTTTTGATAAGCCCAGGTGATGGTTCTCACCAGAACCCAACCAGGCTGACATCCTGATCTTGGACTTCCAGGCTTCAGAACTGTGAGAAATAAATTTCTGCTGTTTAACCCACCCAGTCCATGGTATTTTGTTATGGCAGCCCAAACTTACTAATACAGACCTCCAAATTGGACTCATTCCAAAATTTAAATCTACCTAGCAAATAACTGACCTTTAGAGAAAGCTTGGAAGAGCTTATTTTACTAAATGATTGATGTCAAAGGCAATACAAGGGTTTTAAAAACCAAATGAAAAAGAACACCCCTGCTACACACACATAGAAAACTACACCCATGCTACCTAAGGTTAATTTACTATCAAACATAGAGTTAATTTATACCATCATAGTAATGTAAGTTACTTTATAAAATAATGTATGTTCATTGTAAAATATTTGGAAAATGTAGAAACACAAAGAAAAAAATCCTCAAGACCCAAAATAATCACTATGAACACAACGTATTCCTTCCAACTTTGTTCTATACATTTATGAGTGTTCTCTTTTGTAATACTGTGATCATATTATACCTAACATTTTGTAGCTTCTCTTTTTTAACAACATTCTGAGTATTCTTTTAAAATTCTAAATATAAATGTTGTGATGCCCAGGAGTAATATGTGTTTGCTTTTGTAACCCCAGCTGCCCAGTCTATTGCTTTGCACACAGTAGGTGCTCAATAACCAGTGAAAAAATGAATAAGTAAATGAATAACTATGACACTTAATGGATACAGTATTCATTAATAAGGATCATTATAAATTACTTAGTCAGTTCCCTACTGTTGCAGATTTAAGTTAAGTTTTTGATAATGTAAATAAGACTGCAGGGAATATTTGGAACATAGTATTTTTGTGCCCCTCTCTAGTTATTTCTTCAGGATAAACTCCCAAATTTTACATTTCTGGGTCAAAGAATGTAGGTATTTTGCTTTTTGGGGTTTTTTTTGTTGTTGTTTGTTTGCTTGTTTTTTTGTGGTACGCGGGCCTCTCACTGCTGTGGCCTCTCCCGCCGCGGAGCACAGTCTCCGGATGCGCAGGCCCAGTGGCCACGGCCCACGGGCCCAGCCGCTCCGCGGCACGCGGGATCCTCCCGGACCGGGGCACGAACCCGAGTCCCCTGCATCGGCAGGCGGACTCCCAACCACTGCGCCACCAGGGAAGCCCGAATGTAGGTATTTTAACGCTCACCAGAAAAGTTGTAGAAATTTACATTTTCACCTACAGAAATACCTGATTTTCAAATCTTCAACTCTGTGTTTAAGCATTATCTTGTTGAAAGGTAAAATAGTATCTTAATGTTGTATTTATTATAATTATAAGGGCTTTAGGTCATTTTTTCATACAGATACTAAACATTCCTGTCTTCATACAGACATATTTTTTGTGAATTTTTCACTGTATATCCTTTTAGGATGTTTATCCTATTCTCACTGATGAATTAAAATACTATATTATTAACAAATTCAACTCTGGAAACATTAATAAGATATTACTTTGTTCTCTGGCCTTGGGCATCTATGGAACAGCTTGTTCAATAAGTTGCATTGTGTGCAATAAGCATGAATTATTTAATATGATATTATCCTTTCAAGCACTAAAGAGTAATGGTAGACTCTTTACCATCTTTTCCTCAGTCTACCTACTGTGCTTTCTGAAAATGTTGCAATAATACAGGTCAGACTCTGCCTTGGTCTCTAGCTCTTGATCGGAATGCATTTACTGCTATTATAATTAGCCTCATGTAAAAATGATAATGCAATTTAAATTTAAATCTAAGGTGCTTAATTTATCATTATTAAGTGTCTTTAAAAGTAGTGAAAATTTTGATAAGACAACAGCACCAAAAAGAATGACAGAACTAAGAGAATAGATCTTAAAAGTTCTCATCACAAAGAAAAAAAATTATAACTATGTATGGTGATGGATATTTAAATAAAAATAGATTTATTGTGGTGATCATTTCACTATATATTATATACAAATACAAATGATTCGATATACAAATATCAAATCATTATGCTGTATACCTGAGACTAATATAATGTTACATGTAAACTATATCCCAGTAAATATATACATATAACATGTGATTTAGATACTTCAATTCTGTGGGAAAAAATGATAAAAGATAAACAACAGAGCAGGAGATAATATTTGCACCATCTTTCTATTAAAAGGGCAATATTCCTAACATACAAAAAGTTTATACACATTGATTTAGAAAAAGACAAATAACCAATGGAATAATCAGTAGAAGTATAAACAGGCAATTAACAGAAGAAAAATGAATAAATGAAAAGAAATTCAGCCTCATTAGTAGTCATGGAAATGCAAATTAGACCAAAAATAAAACAGGTTTTTTTTTTTTTGGCCCATCACATTGGCAAAAAATTGAGAGTGCTAACAGCCACCACTGGTTAGACTGTAGGCAGCAGAAAGGAATACTACAACCAAGGTGGGAATAATTTGACAGTATCCTTTAAAAGGCAGAATGTTCACACTTTTTTTTTTTTTTTTCAGTACATGGGCCTCTCACTGTTCTGGCCTCTCCCATTGTGGAGCACGGGCTCCGGACGTGCAGGCTCAGCGGCCATGGCTCACAGGCCCAGCCGCTCCTCGGCATGTGGGATCTTCCCAGACCGGGGCACGAACCCGTGTCCCCTGCATAGGCAGGCGGACTCTCAACCACTGCGCCACCAGGGAAGCCCTGTTCACACTTTTTGACCCAACGAATTTATTTCACTTCTAGGCATCTATTCTATAGAAATAAAATCACCAATAAATATGGATACTTTTTAAATTCCTTATTATAATTCAAAATCCATTGTTAAATATGGATATTCAATAAAATCCCAAAGAACGTTTATTGAGACAGTATTTGTAATGGAAGCAAAAACAAAAAACAAATAAGAAACAATGTCAATATATAAGCAAGGAATCGTTGGACAAATTATGGACTATCCATAAAGTAGAATCAAAGCAACTCTTACCAAACAAATGAGTTAGATCACCATCTAATGACCTGGAAAGATGTATTCCAGTATTTTTCCCACTATATCACATGGCTACTTTTTCCTTCCTGGGTCCTGCCTCTCAGAAGAAAAGCATGCTGTGGCTTCCGCTTGGGTGACAGTACTGTCTTGCTGACTGCAATAGGATCACCTACTAGGACATTATTGTAATGCAGATTTCTGAGCCCATCCTGATAGCCAGAATTAGTAAGTCTGTAGTAAAGTCTAAGAATACTGTGACTTGTTTGGGAACCATGGCCTTAAAGAGAACCCAAGGTTAGCGCCCAGGGACCATCTGGCTTCTGTCAACTGCAGAATGTATCTGCATTTGGGTTTTGAAAGGGGCTGCCGGAGGTGCTCTAGATTAAGTACAATTTCAGAGGGAATTACTGATGTTACATTACTTAGATTTACTCAAGTCCAGAGTTAGAAAAGTGCTTGGGTTCACCCAGTTGAAACCCATCAATGGTTTCCAAAGTGAGGTTGTGGACCTCCAAGTAAGAGAAGAAACCATGTAAACACTTGTTTAACTCATCCTTTTAAGTATTCTGTTTTCCTAAAAATATACAATGTGCCTTATATGCTAGTCAATTAATACATGAACAGAATTCAGAAATAAATGTATGTCCTCAGAGAATGAACTCAAAAGACTTTTACTAATGCTGTCGTACAACCAAAAATTGTTAGAGACCATTTTTTTATAGATGAGAAACTATGAACTGAGAGATAAAGAGCAGAGGTAAGTAATAACTGTATCGCCCATTTAAAGTCCACCATGGCCCAATATTCTACTTCTGCTGTGTAGTACGGCGAAACAAAAGTCAACCACACAAATGAAAATAAACAGTAACTCTCTTCATTTACTGGCATGTGCAATCTTTAGTTCCTAGTCACCCATGCATTTGGGGGTCAGCTGTTCAATATCAGAGATCCAGTTCTACTAGATCAATGGTTCCTTGCAAGTCCTGGCCACATCCTGAACTTGGTATCCCCCAGAGTTCCTAAGGCAGTGAGTGTTCTGCACACAGCTGATGCTCAAATCAACATTTGCTAGTGAAAACAATGATTGGATATAACAGTTGGGCAGAAGAGGGTTTTCAATTTTTAGATCCTTTGTCATGCTCTTATGAAATAACAGTACTACGGACTAACACTTTGTTAATAGCCCACAAGTTAAAAATTGTATTACAGGCTGCAAGTAATCATCCCTCTCTCAAGCTTAACAGATTCTCATTTCGTGGTAGGGTCTCTCTCTGAATCTCTATACACACACACACACACACACACACACACACACACACACACCCCAGAGTATGATGACACGTGCATTCTGCCTACCTCATGGTATAAAGTTCAAAACAAAGCTTTAAAATGATTTTATATAGTGACAGATTTTATGACTATTATTCGTCACATATTACTTATCACATATTTTCCCCTTTCCTCTTGACTTCTGAATCTATTCCACATTCTAAATTATTCATTATTCTGAAGACATAACTGTTGTAATAATTTTCTTTTTGATGTCTCAAGCAGTGGAAAGTAGTCCACCGTGGAACTCTGTCAAAACATGACTTGCTATTAGTGGTGTGCGTCAAACGGGCCCAATCCTGGGCCCTGATCCATTAACCCCCATAGAAGGGTTTAACTGTAATTAGCTACCAGGTGTTACTCAGCTGTGGCCCCAGCACTTAAGTGGTTAATGGATGTCCAGTGTACAGTAATTTTAAAATTCCAGTTTACATGATTTCAAGACAAAAGGGTATTTATTGTATTAGCAATCAGAGCTAGTGGGGTTGCTGCCCCAAAGCACTAATTTTCTAAGGAATTCTAAAACTTCATATAGTGCTCTTTTACCTATTTTGCAGTTATATCATATCCCTTTCAGTTGACAAAATGTGGAAAATGTGTCATAAAGTTCAAATTACTCCCTATTGTCTATTCATAAATAGGATAGCAATAAGACATACAACTGCTTTCCCCAAAGGTTGTTAAGTGTTCAAATCTAGAATGTCCTTTTCATAAAATGCTGATAATTTCTCAAGCCGGGAGATGAATATGTGAAGTTTTCTCGGGCTCCTCTGTGGTGTGCACTTAAAAACATCAATAATTAAAAGTAACTCTGAGAGACTAAGACAAGAAAGCAAAGAGGCTTACAAGAAAGAAGGAGAGAAAGGATAGAAAAAAAGAAAGAGAGGGACGGAAGGAGGGAAAGAGAGAGAGAAGGAAGGAAGGACGAGGGAGGGAGGAAGGAGGGATGAAGGGAGAGAAAGCCCTTTTCACCAGGTCTTGGGAAAAGCCTGGGCCCTTGAGTGCGCACTCTGGGTAGCATGTCTTGGTTTCCATCCTTAGAGGTGAATCAGCACTTAGAATTGTACTTGGTAAAAATACTCAACTAAATATCGATTGAGAGGATGGACTAAAGCAATAAATAAGAAGCCCAAATTCTGAGCTCGCGGGCAGCTAAAGCCTGGATTGAGACCAGAACAGCACGACCAGGAAGATGGTTTGTCTCCCTCCTCCTGCTCCCTTCACCTCCCTCATCTACCACCCGGTACCCTCCCACGAACACTCACACACGTCCCACGCCTTTTGGGACATTCTTTTTTATCTTTGTCTTATGGGGAGAGGCTGGAGAAAAAGAGCAGCGTTTATGATACCATCCAGGCACAACAAAGGAAAATCAAACCCTCTTGGACCCGGAAAAGCCAATCCGTAGCACCCTGACACGATTCCAACGGAATCTTCTGTGATGTAATTGAACAAAGAAAATGTTCTCAGCGGAACTAGGATTTAGGGCTAAATCAGCGAGACGTCCCAGGGCTGTAAGGTTAACTTAGTATCAGGAAAATTACTGGAGGGAAATAAGGAACTGAGAGCCTTCCCTTTGCTTTTCTTTTTGTGTGCTTGCTTTTTTTCCCCCTTCATCTTGGCAGCTTTATGTTATTCCTACACTCCTACGTGCACGTTATCTGAATGTTCACCCTGGCTGCAATAAGTCAAAAACAATTTTTAAAAGGTGGAGAAATAGCCCCCAATTGTGATTTCAATCATGATTCACTAGAGCACTCGGACCTGCTTCCCTGTTTTTTACTTTCCTCATCCATGGAAAAAAGAAATGCACTTTGAACACAAGGTGGGCGTAAATGGGAAGGGGGGTTCTTTAATAACTTTTTAATCAACATATCACGGGAAAACTTAGGATGACATTTAGTAAATATATGACCTGCACTAAGTGTTTCTGTAAAACTTCTGTAGTAAATAACTTATATCAAGCGCAGAGGGAAAATATCCAAAATAACAAAAGGTATGACGACCTTTGAACTATTTCGCTTTACCTGTCATTTTCTATCCATCCAAACACAGTCTCGAGGCTCTCTGCTAAGAATATAGAGCCTTCTGAAAAATAGGATGTATGTCTGTGTGTAGACAGGTTGCTGGGTTCTGTTGCAGATGTCCACACACACTCTCAGGCCTGTTCCATTTGATCAAGTCCATCAACACGAATAACCCCTTGAATGAGGTGCATATGGGAATAAGGAGGAAGTGACCTTACTGTTAACACCTAGGTAGAAACTGAGAAGCTAAATAGCCACCCCCTTCCCCAATAGCTGCACTAGAGGATGGACATGGACTGAGGGAATTCTATACAATGGAAGTCCCCCCATGTGGGTCATTGACACAATCCCTGCTGGAACAACTCACAGAAGCATCTCTAGGATAAAGCACTTTGTCCAGCGATGGGCAACACCCAAACCACTGAGCTTCGAAATACAATATCAATCAGAAAAAAAAGAAAAATGATGAGAAAGCTATGCTTATGTTACTACTCAAATTTGCCCTAAAGATTAATATTTAGTAATAGCCCTAATTTTTGTTGCTATCTTTCTCACCTTTAAAATTGTTATAAGTTGTAGGAATTTACTTTTTTCCTTGATTAAAAGTATTTCCTTTTTTACTGGAAACATGGTGATTCATAAGTATTTTAATTTTTCTTTAATTGATCCTTATGGAAAAGAAAAAAAAGCCTTCTCAGCTCTTCACTAAGTTCCCAGAACTTTCTTTTGTGAGCCTTCCCTCAGATCAGGTCCTCTTAACTGTGTCGCCTCTTTCAAAGGCAGCCACTGTATGGCGCAGGCTGTCCGGATCCTTTAATTATTTCTTCTCCCTCAGACTGGGAGAGTGGAAGCTAATTAGTCAGGTTTTTTTTTTTTTTCTCTATGATCAAGCCAAGATGCGCTCGGAAGACTTCTCCCAGAAGCTTTGCTTTTCTGCAGTCAGCTTTTTGTTGTCATAAGGAAGATCTATGGCTTTAATACTCACACGAGTAAATGTCTGTATTTGGAATGGACGTCAGGCAGGTGACACCACACACCTGGCATGTCTGAAACCTTCTCGGACATGACAGTAACGAACAGATAAGTGGCTAGAAGCCGGCAGGAGGGAGAAGACGCATTTCCAGCAAGATGCAGTTATGCAGGTTCACAGGGACATGTACTAGAGATATGCAGAGCAATGACTACTTTGCAAAGATGACAGTTTTTAATGATGCCGTTATTTAGTACACTGTGTGTTTTTCTGTGACAGAAGAACCCTCACCTTCCTTCTCTCTCACTGTCTCTCAATATTTTGCAAAACAGAAAACCTTTTCAAAACTAAACAGTACCGGGCACAGAGTAATTGGGTATTCAATAAAGATTTATTAAAATACGTGTCTGGAGACACAGCATAGTGCCGTAGGATATAGATGTAGATGAAGATAGATATAAAAATATGTGCATATGTATTATTTCATATGTTTTAAAAGCATAAACATGTTAACATTAACTAAGTATCACCCTCTGAGAACAAGCTTTTCCAGTGAAAAGTTTCCAGTTTTCTAAGTGTCAGATCCTTCCAACCCTGGGATAATATGATTTTATGACTCTAAGTACTAAATAACCTATGTTTCAGTTGCCCAGACATTTTCCCTTTGCTCTCTTCTGTTGAGAGAATTGCCCGGAGTCTCCAAACATAGCCCCTCAATATAGAAAAATTTCAATATATCCATTTGAATTTTACTGTTGCCATTTAAAGGTGCATCATCAACTGACTAGATTATGAAAAAGTTACCTTTAATACAAAATATCTGAACAAAGTTTTCTGCCTTGTTATTTTAAATAATCATGTAAAAAAAGAAAGGTGTTAAATTAGAGGAAGATTTCGTTATTTTAATTTTTAAATAGGTGTCACATTGAACTTTCAATAAAAAATATATATCGGGCTTCCCTGGTGGCGCAGTGGTTGAGAGTCTGCCTGCCAATGCAGGGGACACGGGTTCGAGCCCTGGTCTGGGAGGATCCCACATGCCGCGGAGCAACTAGCCCCGTGAGCCACAATTACTGAGCCTGCGCGTCTGGCGCCTGTGCTCTGCAACGAGAGGCCGCGATAGTGAGAGGTCAGCGCACAGCGATGAAGAATGGCCCCCCGCTTGCCGCAACTAGAGAAAGCCCTCACACAGAAACGAAGAGCCAACACAGCCATAAATAAATAAATAAATAAATTTAACAACAACAACAAAAAAAAGGCAAAATTCCTTTAAAAAAATAAATAAATAAAAAATAAAAATAAAAAATATATATCCAAAGAATGACAAATGAGGAAGGTTTAAAAATATTATGGCAACCTTAACAATACATAATAAAAATGCATCAGACTGCCAAATCTTTCACCATAATAAATAGCTGTAGTATGGATGACATCAGCTTTTAAAATTTTTCACTCACCTTGTAAAATAAACCTTTGTTCATTTTGGGCTTGTGGCTATATTCAATGATGAATTATGCACAGCTTTTAATTAAAGACTCAAATTTTCTTACCATTTTATTTTCCTTAAGAGAGTACTCTTTCTGAGTAATTTCTTTCGCAGAAGTTTAAAAATTCAATAACAACTAGAATACTACATCCTAATTTCTTAATACTGTGGTGTCTGCTCTGAAAATTCCAAATATTTGAAACTATTAGTAACCTAACACTTATGACAACTGCAAACCCACTGTCCTATGCATAGATGCGAAGCTTTTGGAGGTACTGATGTAGAAGCAAATAGTCTTATTAGAAATACTTGTCAGTTACTCACCAGACAACTGGAGAAGTGAATCTATGGTTTGAAGACCCAAAGGAGTAACAGCATTTTAGCAGTGACCTTGAACTCATTAAGAAAGTATTGTTTGGATAAAGAAGATGTGGCACATATATACAATGGAATATTACTCAGCCATAAAAAGAAACGAAATTGAGCTATTTGTGATGAGGTGGATAGACCTAGAGTCTGTCATACAGAGTGAAGTAAGTCAGAAAGAGAAAAGCAAATACCGTATGTTAACACACATATATGGAATTTAAGAAAAAAAAATGTCATGAAGAACCTAGGGGTAAGACAGGAATAAAGACACAGACCTACTAGAGAATGGACTTGAGGATATGGGGAGGGGGAAGGGTGAGCTGTGACAAAGCGAGAGAGAGGCATGGACATATATACACTACCAAACGTAAAGTAGGTAGATAGTGGGAAGCAACCGCATAGCACAGGGAGATCAGCTCCGTGCTTTGTGACCACCTGGAGGGGTGGGATAGGGAGGGTGGGAGGGAGGGAGACGCAAGAGGGAAGAGATATGGGAACATATGTATATGCATAACTGATTCACTCTGTTATAAAGCAGAAACTAACACACCTTGTAAAGCAATTATACTCCAATAAAGATGTAAAAAAAACAAAAAAAAGGAAGTATTGTTTATCTTCACAAATCAAAGTCCTGCCCTGTGCTCCCCTCCCAAGTTTTGTTGTTATTGGTTTGACTCTAATTCAGAAGGTTATAGCAACTAAGAGCCCTTAGATCATATAACACACAAATTTTCATCAAAGGAAGAACAGAGGGCAAGACTCCCCAACACGTGTGTGCACGCAGGCATGTGTGTGTGTGTGTGTGTGACTTCTGAATTCACTCATGTCTTGAGATCTTTAGACTCTGAGGGTGGAAAAATGGAGAGAAGATGCTTTTTAAAAATCCTTGATAGTTAAGCTTCTGGATGTTGTGGTAGGACAGTGCTGGTAGTAAAATGTGGGATGGGGGCAAGAAAAGATGGAGAGAATGTGGGACCATTGATGGGGGAGGTGGTCCTCTCTTCCCACTCTCCTGGTGAGCAAACCCCAGCTAACTGGGGAGAGAAACTCAAGTGGCAACAACCAGTTAGTAACAACGGTGACAGCAGAGAGCACCTCACTGTCTCACAACCCCAGGGGGGCGCCATTCACATCCCATGGAGCTGTGCCCAGGGGGTGCCATTCACATGCATTCCAAGTGAATGGTGCCTCCAGAGCAACTGCTGAGCCACTGCTGTGGTTTCTCTGATCCTGGCACCATTTCACAAAATTCTCAGAATCCTGGGTGAGAGATCCTTTAGCATCCCCAAGTTAAGTCTGGTGCACAGAAACTGCCGGAGGTAACTGCCCCAGGACAGGAATTGCCAAAGGTGTGCATCTGACCGCTTCCCTGCCTGTGGGCTGACAGCAGCGCAGACTGTTTCTAGTAATCCGGTGCCTCCAAGGCTCTGTACAGTCCTGCCTTCCTCTACCTCCTACAGGCTGTTTCATACATGTTTTTAAAATTATGCTGGTTAACTTTTTATCATCCTGGGGCAAATGGAACAAACATGAATTACTATGGTAATATGGTGCTTGATAATTATGATATAGGTAATGCCATTGTAAGAAATGAAAACAATAAACCTTTATACAGATTAGCACAGACAATGGCATATTTAGAAAGCTTCCATTGTTTGGCCCTACCTGGCAACAATGGACACTAGGCCATGTCCACCACAGTCCTTGCCAACTGGAAGGTGGTCCTTCAGAGAACTGACCCTTACTTGCAGCCATCTCCATTGAGAGCACAGCATCAGCCAGCCCCGCCACTGAGGCGTCTTCAGGGGGCATATTCCAGACCCTTCTCTCAACCCACCCTTCCTGAGTTTCTCCCCAGCTCCTTGCCCCTCCATGAGCTCTTAGGAAAGTCCCTCCTTCTAGAGAATGGGGGAGGGGAACAGGGCAATGAGGTCCAAAAAACAGTCTGTTTTCATTTCTCCTGTACCCTGCTACAAAAACAGTGGGGTTCTTCCTACATTACAGGTCACTGAAAAACAGTGTGTGGGCACAGAGGACAGGAGCATTAACTGCCCCAAAGTGTCGAGAAACTTCTCGAGAAGGTCTTTCGTCCAGAAAAGAGAGGTGAGAGATTCCCAGGCTGAGAAATAGCAGGAGCCTCTACCGTTCTTTCCACGCGAGATTCTCATTAAGTCAAAAACCACTGGACACAATGTTTATGGGAAGCATACATACACACACACACACACACACACACACACACACACACACACACACAAACACACCTACAAGCTCCTTCTTGGACGCAGATTCAGGTGAAATGAGAGTTTACAGGTGAAATGGCATGATGTCTGTGATTTGTCTCACATACCCCCAGGAAACAAGACTGTACATGTACGGCATGGAAACAGATGAAACAGAATGGAAAAGCATTGGTAATTATTGAAAATAACTGTTACGGGTTGAGTTTCATCCCCTCAAAATTCCTATGTTGGGGTTCTAAAACTCCAGTGCCTCAGAACTTACTTGGAAATGGGGTTGTTGCAGATGTAATTAGTTAAGCTGGATGAGGTCATTAGGGTGGGCCCTAATCCAATATGACCGTGTCCTTGTAAAAAGGGGAAATCTGGACACAGAGACACGATAGAGGGAAGATGATATGAAGACACAGGGAGAAGGCTGTCTACGAGCCAAAGAACAAATGAGACCATGAGAAGTTAGGAGACAGCCCAGGAACAGATCCTTCCTTCCCTCGTGCCTTTAGAGGGAGCATAGCCCTGGGACACCTAGATCTCAGACTTCTAGCCTCCAGAACTGTCAGGCACTAAATTTCTGTTGTTTTAAGCCACTCAGTTTTTGGTACTTTGTTTTGGCAGCCTGGGAAACTAGCACACTAAGTCCTAGGTCCACGGAGGGTTCATTATTCAATACTTTCCATTTTTGTATATGTTTGAAATTTTCCATAATACAAAGGTTGAAAAAAAGAAGGCTTGTACATAGTCTCAAAAATACGAATAATTCAGCTGTACTCTGCTATAGCACTCCCTGAGGAAACCACACAAGTGCCAAAGTAGCTCAGATATCCAAAAATACAGCTGGTCCCCTCTTCAATCCATGAGTCTAATTTCACATCTGTAACCCCTTTTTAAGGAATTGCTGGTAAATCTCCCACACAAGGCACCAGAGAGCTCTGCCTTGCCTCTTGGGCTCCAAACCGTGCACCCTCCTCTGAAGCATAACTGCAGGCCGTCTTGCAATGCCTTTGAAACTGCACATGAGGCAAGGCAGGGGAAGGCATCTTGCAGCATAGATCCACAGTGAAATCTTTTGTGAATTAGTTTTCTGCCAGTTGTGCACAGGCTACCGGATACACTATATTGACGGCATTTAACAATCGGTGGGCAGGTTAAGAAAAAGTACACCGGGAAGTGCATTAAATAACCTCATAATCACATTTAAAGGCCAAGTGAACCAGGGCCACTACTAGTACTAAAATACATGATAACAAAAGCAGTCAGCATTTTCCATACCATATGCTTGTAAATGTTATTCTGCAGGGAACCAATTAAAACTATGGAATAGTTAGAACACAGACATATGGAACAAAACAGGGCAACTTATCTTGTCACCATGGTGCTTGCTCAGGACATCTATTAAGGAGATGTAATCCTGAATTATTAGTACCAATAAATGCTATCTTAATTATGACTACCAAAAGGCAACACCAGCACATAAAGCTTCTGATTTGGTTGTGGCATCATTTAGAGTTTTAAATGGAAGGAGAACCTGCTGCCTCCAGAGTCGCATGAAGTACCGATTGCATTAAACATCAAAGATATAATCACTGCAGCAAATTGTTAGTCAGGCTGGGTCTCAGTTGTCTCACCTGTTACACTGGGAAAATAACAATAATAACGTTCTTCAAAATTCACAGGATTCCGAGGAAAACCATTTAAAAAGTGGAGGTGAAAGAACATTGGGAAGTATAATGCTTTGAACCAGTGTCGAGTATTTTTTTATTGTTACTGATGGAGAGAAGACAGGCATATAACACAAGCAATTATCAAGATTGACCGTGATAGCCATTACGTTAAAAATCTAGAGAGCTTTATTAAGTTTTCCGGACATTAAAAAGGATTGAAATGAAATCGATTTTTAAAATGTGAGTTACATTCCTAGGTCAGTCTAATAGGTAAAAGACAGTCGACATTTTCCATCCTGTCGCTGGAGCTTCATTTGGCATTACTGCTTAATTTAGAATTAACGTTTAAAGGTACCAGACATATAAATTCTAGTAAGATGGTTCAAACATCATAGGAATAATGCTAGAACTGCAGACTCAAGCAATACCTCAGATACAGTGTATGCAAGACATATAAAAGGAGAGATTAAGGGAAAGA
>NW_006777418.1:327155-329515 GCF_000442215.2 Lipotes vexillifer | reverse complement strand
GGAAAGAGTAAAAAGAGCTTATAGCTGAAGGAGCGTGTTAACTATCACAAGACGAGATCAGAAAGAGGGGTTGGGGGGAGTACTGTAGTGCCTGGGGGGACTGCATTAATTAATAATAAATTAACAGCAAAATGTCTGTAACCAATTTCGAAACACGAATTCCACATGCATACAATCTATTTTCATCATCTGGGTAAGACCCAAACCTAGCAACATGCTGTGCACATAGTGAGGAGGTGCTCAACAAATGTTTATAAATAAATGAATGAGGAACGTGGGCATAGGGGCTCCCCCAACACTTAAGCCGGCTCACTGCTAACCATCCTTCTTTCTTACCTACATCCCTCTGACAAACATCTCAAACGGGAGAATATCAAAATCACAGGGTGGCGCAAGAGGCATGGAGAAGAACGTTTAGAAACGCACAGCCTTGGCCCATCTGCTACATTCCCATCAGGTAGATCTGAAGGGGGGCCCAGGTGCCTTGTGTTCTCAGCAAGCTCCCCAAGTGAAAGTGACGCACATCGAAATTTAAGAACCATGGCTCTATGACATATTAATTCTAGAAATTCCTATTTTCTATGAGGTAGAAGGAATCACTTCCGTAAGTCTGCTTGCAAAACCTGTTTCAAGAGAAATGATTCACTTAGACACAGAAGGGGTAGTCTTGGGTTTTAGAAAAAAAAAAAAAACTATTTAAATGGTTAAATGGAAATAAAAATATACAGTTAATATTCAGAACTCAAAACCTCTTTGCATTTGACGGAGGTGAATTACAGAGAACTGTCCAAGATACTTCTATAAATGCAAGGAATATCTTGTTCTGCTGACAAATGTGAGCACCCCACGCCCCTGACCCACACTGCCAGAGAGACTGGGGACAGGGTTCCTCCTGGATACATCACTGCCCGTCTCTGGGGCCAGTTTCCCTTGGACTTTTCAGGACATTTCCACAGCAGGCAATGGGTGATGCTGATTCCACGGACACACCTACATGAACAACTGCCGTTTTTAACATTTAAATTTAATTTTTATTTTACACTGGTATATAGTTGATTTACAATGTTGTGTTAGTTTCAGGTGTAAGCAAAGTGCTTCAGTTATACATATACATCTATCCATTCTCTTTCAGATTCTTCTCCCATGTGGGTTATTACAGAATATTGAGTAGAGTTCCCTGTGCTATATAGTAGGGCCTTGATTATGTATTGTGTATGTAGTAGTGTGTAACTTAGAAAACAAACTTATGGTTACCGAAGGGAAAAGGTGGGAGGGAGGGATAAATTAGGAGTTGGGGATTAACAACCGCCTTTTAAAGTTTCACTCTCGGACTTCCCTGGTGGCGCAGTGGTTGAGAATCTGCCTGCCAATGAAGGGGACACGTGTTCGTGCCCCGGTCCGGGAAGATCCCACGTGCCGCGGAGCGGCTGGGCCCGTGAGCCATGGCTGCTGAGCCTGCGAGTCTGGAGCCTGTGCTCCGCAACGGGAGAGGCCACGATAGTGAGAGGCCCGCGCACCACGATGAAGAGTGGCCACCGCTTGCCACAACTAGAGAAAGCCCTCGCACAGAAACGAAGACCCAACACAGCCAAAAATAAATATAAATAAATAAAATTTTAAAAAAATAAAAGTAAAGTTTCGCTCTCCTTCCTTTGCTCTATCTCCCCTTTCTGTGCTACGCAGGGTTCCTCCCCTCACGCACAGACATACCCATTACACTTGGCAGTGGTGGGTGGTGGTGAGGCGGGGAAACCATCCCACCATTTTTAGTGAAATTGACAAATAGAGCCTCAGGGCCTGCCAATCATTCTAGTGCTTCTGTTTCTAATACTGCTGCTACCCAAACATGCCACTTTACACACTAGTTTACAAATAACCATTGGATCTTGGAAGTGACTTATACCCACGAGGAAGTTTTATATATGATTACCCCAACGCCTGCCATCTCCAGAATTATGGTGACTGCAGAGAAATGCTAGTCAAACTACATTACATGAAATATTGTTAGGCATGAATTTAATACAGGTTGACACATTTGAAAGAAAGTTGTCTCCTCAGGACACCATAGGATACAACATGCTTTTAGGTAAAGAAGCAGGAGACACAGGGTACTGATCCTAACTCTACTACTAACTAGCTGTGAGGCCTCGTTCCAGCACTCCTGTCTTCTCAGCATCAGATTCTTCGTCTCTAAAATAAGGAGGTTGCACCACATGATCAGTAAGATTCCTTTAGCTTTAATGCTCTAGAACAAGTCCACAAAAGAAGATAGGTGTGTAAGAGGGATCCCAAGGGGACTTGCATTTTAAAAGAGAACCTATATATATATATATATATATATATATATATATATATTTTTT
>NW_006777418.1:318329-326059 GCF_000442215.2 Lipotes vexillifer | reverse complement strand
GCTCAGCGGCCACGGCTCACGGGCCCAGCCACTCCGCGGCATGTGGGATCTTCCCAGACCGGGGCACGAACCCGTGTCCCCTGTATCGGCAGGCGGATTCTCAACCACTGTGCCACCAGGGAAGCCCTGTATTTGTTTTTAATTAATTATTCATCTTCACATATTCTTTTAAGGGTATATATATGATCTCTGATTAGAAAATCTCTAATTCAATATGAATACACAAGAATGTGTATTGTCTCAATATTTGTCAGAGCGCATTACAGACTTCAACTGTGCACAGTTACTCCTGCTTATGGTGTGTGTCTACAGAACAATCATGAGGCAAATACTCCAAATAGTGAGGTGAACATCAATCGATGTATGATAAATATAGTCACCATTCTCATCGCCAAGCATATA
Source organism: Lipotes vexillifer (assembly GCF_000442215.2). NCBI lineage: Eukaryota > Metazoa > Chordata > Mammalia > Artiodactyla > Lipotidae > Lipotes > Lipotes vexillifer. The sequence continues at coordinate 325,657 of NW_006777418.1, read as the reverse complement.
AAGTGCCTAATGGTGAGTGGGGAAAATATTATTCATTTTGTAACATTTTCTCATAAAATGTGTCTGCACATGCAGGTAATTTTTTGTGGTTGTTGTTTAGGGTTGCTGACTAAGAGGGAATGAGCAGTTCACTAGAATGGGGAGAAAAATGAATTTGAGACAGGAGGCCTGGGTTGGAGCCCAGCTCCCTGTTTATTAGATATGATACTTTCAGCAACTTACTTCCTCTTTCAGGCCTCAATTTTCCCGCTTTGAATGAGGAGGTTGTCTCTCCTAGCTTTTGCACATGTGTCTCCATCTATCAGGAATCATTCACGTACCATCTTCAAGATTTTTGCCCATATGTACATCACCTCTATTATTTGCTTACATTTTAAATGACTCATTTTTTTATAAAAGCAAATTTATTTGAAAAGAAAACCGTATTATTACTAATAAATATGGTAAACTAGTGTCACTTGCAAACAGAAAAAAATATAATGAATCACCTCGTCATCCAAGGATCCCCGTTATATCACCTTTTTCCTACAAAACATCCCACCTTTTGGATAATACTGCTCATGCAGCCATGATCTACCCTCTTTGTGAATCGATAAGCTGTGGCCTTGCTTACTTTTAGAAGTTAAGATTCATTACTTATTCTCTCTCCCTTGGAAAGGCTGATGGAAGTATTTATGGTTTTGGGTACCACAGTAACCGAGCAGTGCTTGGCAGAGCTTTGAGATAACAGGATGTAAGTGACATCCTTAGCTTGGGGCTTGTTTTGAACATGAGAACCCATGTGAATTCAGAAAAACCCCAAATTCCCCAAATAGTTACAGTATGGCTCTTAAGTGTACCAAACAATTGGACCACATTTCAGTTTCATTGCCTCTTGGACTCTACCTATAACGAAAGGGACTCAAGATGCTAGGAAGCACTTGGCACCTGACTCCCCTTTTCTTGGGCACAGAAGTTACTCCAGGGAAATACATGATCTTCTGTACTATTTATAGTACAAAGGCTCTTGCAAACTGATTGCAAAAATGGTCCCTCCCTTCATCCATGCACATACAGCTTCTTCCATCAAGAGGAGAGGTGAGTCTATCTCTCCACCCCTTAAATCTGGACTGGCCTTGTGACTTGCTTTAGCCAATAGATAAAAGAGCTCATAGAGTCAGTAAGAAAGTTACAAGAGATAGTGTATGCAATCTACTTAGCACAGTGTCAGGCACATAAGTCCTGGTTAAGTGGTAGCAATTATCATTGAGAGTATGTATAGTATAAAGAGCATGTACCAGGAATGTTGCTCTCTGTTCCAGGGACTTTGATCTTCATATGTTTCCCTGGCCCTTCTCCTCTCCTCTCCCCCCTCATCTTCTGGCTGGGCCCAGATGCTATCAATCGATGGGTGGCATGACCAGCTAAAGAGTTTGCACAAAGCACACACGGGTTACAGTTTCCAAGAAAGTGGGAATTAACCAATCCACCCTTGGGTTCACCACAACCGCAGATCCACCCTGGAGTTAAGGACATTTATGACATAATCTAGTTGGAGCTAGTTTAATTGAAAATATCTTCCTTGGGTAATTTTGAACCCACACTGAAGAACTAGGAAAACAGACACAATTTGTTGAGTGTCATTGGCTAAGCACTTCATGTGCACGATCTCATTGAATCTTCACAGCAACCCTCTGAACGCCCTGAGACAGACTCTAAATTGTCCCCATTTTACTGATGAGAAAACTGAGGCTTGGAGATATGAATAATTTACCCAATTATGTGGAAGGTGCCGTGAAAAAAATGAAATAAGAACCGATTCTTGTTCCTCAATCTTTCAATACTAAAGATCCCTTTAATTTTCTCTTTCCTTTGTGGAAAGAGAGAGTTTTGAGAGTTTTAATTTACCATGTAACAGTATTATTATTGGGTTGGTCAAAAAGTTCATTTGGATTTTTCTGCAGGATGCTATAATATTTAAATCAACCTCTGTCTTGGAAGGTGTCAAAGTGCTAGACTTCCTGGTTGAACTAGCCCTAGCTCCTCATTTGCAACTGAAGAAACAGAAGCTCAGAAACAGGGTCAGGGATTTGCCAAGGCCACCCTGCTCCCATGTAGAAGGAAATCACTAAAATCTAGGTCTTGCTATTCCCTGTAGCCATTTCATTTTCCATGACAAAATTCTCTGGAACATGCTCTAGTCACAGGAACAATTAGTAACCAAGTCACCAGTAGGAGGTAACAGGATTAAGGCAACAATCATCGAAGAGGCTTATCACGTATTTAAAATCTTCATGGCAGCTGCTCTGTATGTGCCACACGTTTTGGCTAAGTGATTATTAACCACAAGAGAAGGTTCTGATACCATGTAGAGTAAAGGCGAAAAAATTAAGAACTTTTTAAAGATAGGTGACAACCAAAGCAGATCACAAAATACATGAAAGATGATTCGCGTGTCACTGGAGTAAAGGATTTCCATAAAGGGATGTAATGATGTACTGGGAAGAACGCGGAACTGTGTCATCATTCTTTTTAATTTGGGGCTTGCTTTACAAGATGGCATCATGTCTTCCAGTTTGGTGTCATAAAGGCTGCAACAGTGGGAGAAAGCTTCATGCGATAAATGGGACAGAAGCAGGACCTTAAAATACAAGGTAAATTTGAGACTTATGTGAGGTCTTGCCCAGGGAAAATTAGGGCTGACGATCTCCCACCCTATTCCCAGGGACTGCTAATCCTGGTTCCCTGGGGTCTGCCAGGACAGTGGAAGGTAAAAAGGGGAGGGGAAGGGAAATAACCATCGATGTTTATTGAGCGCCTCTTATTACGTGGCAGGCAGTAGACCAGGATTTGGAAGACATGAATGGATTGAATCTTTACAGCGGCAACATCAGTTAAAATGCTGCCTGTATAGCAAAGCATGGGGGTGTGAATGCAGCCTCGGAAGCTAGACTGCTCGGCCTCAAAACCTGGCTCTACCCCTTCCTACCTGCGTGAATTCAATCAAGTTATTCACCTCTGTCTACCTCAGTTTCCCCAAGTACAAAATGGGTAAAACTGTACCTACAAACTAGGGTTATTGTAAAAGTGAAATTATTTCGTAAATATTTAAAGAATATATATAATGCTCTTGTACATGGTCCTGGCTGGATAAACATTAAATAATATTACATTATGAGTAAACCAAGGCCCAAAGAGGTTAAGAAATGTACCCAAGTTCACACAGCAGAGAAGTCACTGAACTTGACATTCTGATTCCATGACCCTTGGTCCTTTCCTTTCACCTTGGGGCTGCTCGGGCTGAGTTGATGGGATATGAGACCAAAACAGCCATCCAGGCCAGAAGCTGCATTACGTTCCCTAGTAAGCGCCCCACACAGCACAAACCTGCATATCTCCACCTATTTCCCCCAAAACCAGTCCAAGCCACTGACTTCCAGACAGAAGTCCTGTGTCTCTCCTCCTGCTCTTGTCTGGAGTTTCCCAGCAAACCACGCAGCTGTCCCCACTTACACAAGCCCCAAATGCACATGGTTGCCAAATGAAACAAGGACTTTATGCACAAATTTTAAAGAATTTTCACTCCCTACAATGACTGAAGGGCATGAACGCTCAACCTAGAGATAAATTTCTCTAAGAGAAATTACTGCTAATCTTATCAAGAGGCCAAGAATTTAAGCCCTTACTTTCTGTGTTAATTTTGATTTTGTTTATTTATAAGCAAATCTTAAACTTGGAAACATAAGTCTGATTGTCTATCAGTTCTAAAATTGGTGGTTTTGGAAACTCTAATATGTTTTTCAGGGGGTCAAATATCCAACTAGTAGGAATCATCATCGTCGTCATCATCATCAAAGCAAACACTCAAACATTTTTATATATCAAACGCAATTCTAAGAGTCTTACATCTACTATCGAAGACAATCTGTAAGCCCCCCTACAAGGGGGATCTATTATTATTCCCAATTTATATATGAAGAAGCTGAGGCACAGAGAATTTAAAGGATTTTCCCAGGCAGCCTTGCTCCATAAAGGCTTCCGTGTGATCTCAAGTTGTCAACCCAGCTTCCCCAAATCTTTAACTTGGGACACAGATGCAGCCTAAAGTCATCCCAAATGTGGCCATGGAATAACCCCCACCCAAGCCTCATCTGAAAGTATAAGAGATGACTAAATAGCGAGAGGAGGTTTCCATTGAATAATAATATTAAACACTGCCAGGGAATTCCCTGGCGGTCCAGTGGCTAGGACTCCACGCTTCCATTGCAGGGGGCACGGGTTTGATCCTTGTTCAGGGAACTAAAATCCCTCAAGCCATGTGGCTTGGCCAAAAAACAAACAACAACAACAACAACAAAAACTCTGCCAAAGGATCTCAGGTTTCTTAACCAAAGTATTTATTTGGTGAATATCTACCCACTGATATGACCATTACTAGAATGGAAGTATGATTCTAGCCAGTGCCCACCTGACAGGACGAATCCTAGCTTCAGAGCACATAGTACACTACAATATTATTTCCACTTATTCATTTTCCTTCTTATAGAAGGATAATATGTCCCTGTGCAATGTCATGTAACTGCAGTGCCTGCCTATCAGAAGAGTGTACTTCCTGTTCCACTACCAATGGGCTTGGCCATTGCTGAACCCTACCCGGCTCCCTTACTTTTCTTCTGCCCCAAGAGCAGCCTATCCCAAGACATTGCTGCTCCTTTAGAATGAAGAAGGCACTTGGAGTCACAGCTGACCCTCAGCAGCTTATAGCATGAGTGAGAAATCCGCCTTAGCTGTCGAAAGCCACCAACATTGAGGACATTTGCCATCAGAACATAACCTGGTGAAAGCTGATACAAAGCAGTATCTAAAATGATTCCTAAAAATTCAAAGATGTCTGCTGATCATCCTCAAGCTACATGAGTTTCTGAAAGCCATTCTGGGCTCCCCACTGTGTTAAGAGAAACAGAATTCTGTGTTAAGAGAAAAGGAAATGGAAAGGGAAAAGTGGGCTGCAGGAAATAGAGTGTGAACAAAGACCACATCAGAGAAGCAGAGTGACAAAGCAAAAGCCATCAATAAAAGGGCATCAATAATAAAGGAATACCATCCATAACAAAGCATCACATACAAACGTGCACCACTAACAATAGAGAAGGGGACAAGGAAACAGAAAGTAGGAGAGCATCCAGATGCCGAAGGACTGCCTGAAAGACGTTACCAAAGAACGACAAGAAAAGAGAGAGACAAAATGGTGGGAGGAACTGTGAATAGTCTTAAGAGAAAAAAAAGTTGGACCGCAACATTATGTTTGCTGCAGCAAGTCCCCTGCGAGAAGGAAAGTGCAGTGAGGCAGCCTCTCCTCTGGGGAATCATTCCATTTCAGCTGGGGACAGCCCCACCAGATTCTAACACACCCTTTCAGGGGGCCACGAACGGTGCCTCCTGCCTGCCCATGAATCAATGCCCTGGGGCCTCACTACTGAAATTGGAGGTGGTGGGGGGGGGGGTGACCAAGCAGCTAAGCCAGGCCTTCAGTGGCTGGGGGCGTGAGGGGGGGGGGGGGGGGGGGGGGGGGGGGGGGGGGGGGGGGGGGGGGGCGCTGGCGGCATTGGCATCACCTGAGAGCTTGTGAGAAGGGCAGAATCCCAGGTCCCACCCCAAACTGCACTGAATCAGAATTTGCATTGTAACAGGATCCCTGGATGACTCCCATGCACAGGAGAGTTTAGTAAGTGCTGCCATTACGACCACTCGTCCTGAAGTAAGTGCATTATGCCCCTGATGTATGTCAAAATGGAAATATAAGTTATGACTCAGGTATGGCATACTAGAAATTTAGCTCTAACATTCGTTAGTTGTGTGCCCTGAAGCAAGTCACTTGACCTCTCCCGAGCTTCAGGTTCCCCCTCCGTATACTGAGCATAATGATACCTTTCTCAGAGGATTACTGTGAAGGCCAAATGAAATAACATATGTTAACTGTAGAGTAAATACTGATAGATGTCAATTCCCTTGCTTGAAGGCCAAGAACAGGTTTTGCTGAGGAGTGAATGGCAGGGGTAAGAAGCAGGAGAAAGATATTTTTGAGGAAATGAGGGCAAAGAGAAGGTCCAGCAAGGGATACTGTTCATGGCAAGACACTAGCTTAACCTGAACATTCCTAGCTGGCCCTCCTTGTTCTCTGCCCTCTGTCTTTGAAACAGCAGAAGTGTATTCAGAAAGGAGCTGGACGCTAGAAACCGTGGCACACAAGGGTTTACTCGCAGCATCTCCTGCCCCGCAGCATACGAATTATTTAGCCGATGTGCATGATTTAACTACACAGCTAAGTCTCTGAGAGTCAGTGATTTTCCACTCACGTCCCAACACTTACAAGAAAATATCACCCCAAGTATAGTTCCCTTGGCATATATTAAAGCTTCCCAACACAATATCTGCCAAGGAATTACCACACTGTATACAAATCATCCTGTTAGACAATAGATTCCTCTTTTAAAAAATCATATAAGGTTTTTAGGAAAACTGGTGTCCTATAAACCTGAAAATTTCATTAATGACAGAATTTCAAGCCCAGACCAACCTTGAGTTCTGTCTCTCTAAATTTCCTTTCAATTCTGTGTGGATGTTTCACTTTTTTCACCAGTGTGAATTAATTAAACTCTTAAGAAAGATACAGGCAAACCAGGACCTCTATCCAGGGGCTAATGTGTCTGATGCATCTTCATCTTTGAATGTATTAAATTTAGCAACCACGTGGCCTCTGTCATGCCATGGCATAAGAAATGATGATCTGGAGATATATGTGTTTCTTAGTGCGAGACTTTGGAAAGAGAAGAATTCAGCTTAAACTACATTAAATTGCACTAAACTAAAATTACTCTCTATTGCATCAATATAGGGTGCATTTAGGTTTTTGGCCAGTTAATGAATATGATCCAAATGGAAAAATAGTGGTAAGGTGGGTGGAGACAGAGAGAGAGAGAATTTGACAGAATTACACCTCCTTCGTAGGAGGGAAGGAGCTCCTGTTACGGGCAATTAAATTCCCTTCCCCCCATTACACAGACCTCTCAGCCGAAGCTGACATAAGTGACATCCAGGCACCCATAGTCCCATCACAGGTATGAAGGATGATGCCCATAGGCCCTCCAGAGACCTGCTTCTCAGGAGCCTCCTTCCCATCACAGGTGACATTTGGTCTCCAGAGCCTGTGGAGCTCAACATGTTTCCACCAATGATGCATCCGTTAATCTCACATTTGCAAACTGTTTGTCAGAGGCCATCACACAAAACTGCAAACTCAGTGGGCTTGCTTTCCTGTGTGTTTCCTGCAACACGGCTTCAGCAGGAAT
>NW_006777418.1:307632-318278 GCF_000442215.2 Lipotes vexillifer | reverse complement strand
CCTGCAACGCTGCTTCAGCAGGAATGTGTTTCATCGTTGGATATTCTCCTCTTGGACAAGTGCTGTATATTTTTACTCAGTCATTTTCTCGTATGGAGATAAAGCCAAGCAACCAAACTCCAACTGAAACCATCAAACTACCTTTCGAAAGGGTAGACCAATTTTTGTTCCTACCGATAAGACTGGAAGCAAAGGCATGGGACTCAGAAGACACAGACTCTCTGCCCAGCTCTGTCACTTACCAGCTGTGTGTCCTTGGGCAAGGCTGGATTTCACCTCTCTGGCCTTTTTCTTCTCCTCTGTGATGTAGATATAATAACATGTGTCCTACCCCAAGGTTGATCAAATGAGATCACATAGGTGGAGGCAATTATGAAGTGCAATACTACTTGGCTTGAATTACCGCCAAGTATAACAGCAACTAGCTTGACTGATCCATAAGGCTCAATTTTTTTTCAAATAATTGAGAGAGGAAGTGAAAAGAAACAGAGAAAGTGGCAGATTCTGCTTCTTAGTCCCAAATAACATTTGCAACTGGTGTGGCATAGATTGTATTATGATTGTCTTAATTTAGTAGCAAGGCAGCTTCAGATTATATGATCAAATTCACATTTTTTAAATTAGTATAGTACTGTACAGTCTCTCAAATTTGTCAGGAGCACAGACCTAGGTGTTAAGAGACCTGAAATTTTAGCTTGGCTCTGTCACGACGTTCTATGAGACAAGTTAACCTTTCTGAGCCTCTCTGAATCTTGAAATTTGGTGGATTTCATCCAGAAATCAATTTGGAAAGATTTACCAAGAAACTTGAGACTCTTTGTATCTTTTGCTCCAGTAATTACATATTTGAGAAGCTATTTTAATGACCTAATCCTAAACCGGACAAAATGTGTTAGGTACAAAGATATTTGTTATAGTGTAATTAACAACAGCAAAAAAAGAGGGACGATCAAAATGTTTAACCACAGTCCATCTTCTTTATAAAAATGCATGCTATTATTTAAGATGTCGATTCAGAATGCTATGCAATAACATAGGGAAATATTTAATAAATTATGTTAAGTAAAATAAAAGTCAGGGTACCAAAATGTATGAATATCCTACTCTAATCCTACACACAGGAAAAACTAAGAAAACTACTTTGCCATAATATTGCCAAGTCATGCTTCAATGAAAGTGGTTAATTTTTAGGTTTTTTTCTATTGTTTACAGTTTATTTTCAGTTTTCCTCTATTTCCCAAATTTGCTTTAATGTTTCTTATTTTATAAAAAAAATGAAGCCTAAAACATAATACTAGGAGGTTAAAATAGTCTAAAGTCACCTGTTTCAATGTTAAAGATCTATCCTTCTATAATAGTTTCAAATGTAAAGATCTGTGATTAAAATAACAACAGTTTCAAAGCAAGAAATCACTAATGAAACACTATGGCTATAGAACGCTCTGTTTAAACATGTGGAATCCCAAGGCCTGTTTCCACAGCACTCCCAGAAGTGACGGGCCAGGGTGTGTCCAGTGTAACACAGCAATCAGGGTGGCTGTATATAAATCTTGCTGAGAGCAAAAGTCTGAGAAAGAGACCAGTAGTAAGAAGCATGACTCAGTGTTTATGAGATTCATCAGAACAGTCTATGTAAATGCCGGCCTATGAAACCCTGTGTGTGTGAATTGATTTTTACAGCAATGTCATACTTGGTCAGAAGGCTATTTTAGCATGAAATAATTCTATAGGTGTGAGAAATACGTTTTCCCCCCTCATAGGGCTCAGAGTGACATAACATTTTGGAGAGCTAATGAATTTTTCAAAATGTTTTAAAACCCAGTTCTGGAATGGTATTTTGATCTGCATCCACCACAGTGAGTTTATGTCTGGATTTTTTGGGAGACTGGAGTCAAGAGTGATGGTGCTTCAGGCCACGGTCCAGGGGGAATCAGCCAACTGGCAAGCTCATGACCAGTTCCACACCAATGAGGTTGCTCTGCTTTGTGCATGGCTTTATGTTAGGGTCTTACAAAGCAAATTCACAAATAAAGAATAAAAGAAGTATTCAGCTACAGAATAAAATTCTCCCTCTTGTTTATCTTTCACTATGACCTATATACATGTCCTAAGACCATGTTTTCAATTTGCCTACAATCTAAAAAGAAAAAAAACAAGTTCTCCCAATGATCTTGATAAACACACAAAATATAAAACAAACCCTGAATTGAAATTGAGGTTTGTATTAATCCACACGGCTTGGTCAAAATGCTGCTCACCTTTCTTTGAAAGAATCCAGGCCTCCAAAAGTCAGTGGCTTTGGGAGTCTGTTTATATGGTAGCTGCCAAAGGGTGAGAGAATTCTACGTGGTGTTTGAGCCAGGAGATGCTGCATACAAACCAAATCAGGCTGCTAAGGGCAGGGGGTAGATGAAAGTGTTAACAAAGCAGAGGATGGAGACCAGAGAGTGACTTGCCCCCCCGCCTCCCTGCAAAGGGACTCAGGGACACTGCCTTCCCAGGGAAGCAGCCAGGCACGTGTCCTCGCAGACATACCAGTGGCAGGGGAGCAGCTAATCTATCCACCTGTCAGGACACTTCTGTCCGCCCAGGGCCAGGTGCTAGTCTGGCCAGCAACACAGGCCACTTGCTAGAGAAAACGTGTACGAAGAGCGCAAAGATTAGCAAAACGCTCCTACGTCAGGATGAGCTTCTGCCCCAGCCCTTACTTCTCTTCCATTCTGGAGAGCAAGAGGGAAGCATGCACAACTCTCTCTTGCACTCTTCAATTAATTGATAGATCATTTTTCACAGCACAAAATAAAGGACATAATTGAATTGTTGGGCCTCTTTAAAAATAAGCCACTTAGCCTCTTTTATTTTTTTTTAATTTTTATTGAAGTATAGTTGATTTACAATGTTGTGGAGCTTCAGGTGTACAGCAGTGATTCAGTTATACATATTCCCTTATAGTCCCCTGTACTATACAGTAAAACAAAGCCATTAAAGTCCTATTTTTTTTCAACTGAGAGAAAGAAATGGTTCCTACGAGTGGGAAATCTTCCATTAAAACCTTTCAGATAATTGAAAGTCCAGCAGCAGGCTGCCCCTCCCTCTCCGGCTGTTCTTAGGGATGTTATTTTCCAGGCCATGGTCATTGCTGCAACTTCTCTACCGAGTCCAGAACCAGATTAAGTTCTCAACTCAGCATGGGAGTGGAGAGCGGGGTTTCTCCCATCCTGTATGTGCCACGGGCCTATTTAGGCCTTCCCACATCAGGCTCACATTTTTAGCACCATCACTCTCCGTCCTGACTCATGATCACTTGCTATAAACCATGACATTTCACATATCTGGCTTTGCTTAAGAATGAGGTCACCTATGCAAGGGACTTTTCCAGACAACTGAAGCTTACCCTCTGTGTGACAATTTCTGTTCAGTTTTTTCTATGTTAATTATCTGAGTTGGATTTTTTTTTTTCTGAAATTGCTCACATACCCCACCTTCTCTTAAACAGACACTGAGCTTAAATAGTTTTTCTTCCTTGATTATTCAGGGTCATTACTGTGAACTTTCTGTCACTGATGTTATGGCCTCCAGAGGCTGTGCAGGTATTTAGAACCATTTGCCCTACATGACACTTGCTGAGAACCTGGGTCCATTTCATTTTTTTAATAAATTTATTTATTTATTTATTTATTTTTGGCTGTGTTGGGTCTTCGTTGCTGTGCGCGGGCTTTCTCTAGTTGCGGCGAGCTGGGGGGGCTACTGTTTGTTGCGATGTGCTGGCTTCTCTTGTTGCGGAGCACAGGCTCTAGGTGTGGGCTTCAGTAGTTGTAGCATGTGGGCTCAGTAGTTGTGGCTCGCGGGCTCTAGCGCACAGGCTCAGTAGTTGTGGCGCACGGGCTTAGTTGCTCCGCGGCATGTGGGATCTTCCCGGGGTCAGTGCTCGAACCCATGTCCCTTGCATTGGCAGGCGGATTCTTAACTGGGTCCATTTCTTAAAGGTTTGTTTGATTTTGGTTTTGTTTGTGCAGTTCCCCTATTGTAAGTTATAAGCAATTACAGCCTCTGGCAACCATTTCTCCCACGACCCTGCTCTGAGAAACCGAGCTCGTGGGTATTCTGTCAAAGCGCAAATTAAGTAATAAGGATGATGATGAGCACTAACATTTGTGGGTCTTTGCTGCTTTCCCAGCATTCTTCAAATGACTTACAGGTATCATCATACCAATGGGCTCAGAAAGAGAGTCTTGGGGGATCTCCCTGTGAGAAAAGAACCAATTATAAAGATATGGGGGTTTTTGTTTGTTTGTTTTGTTTTGTTTTGTGGTACGCGGGCCTCTCACTGTTGTGGCCTCTCCCGTTGCGGAGCACAGGCTCCGGACGTGCAGGCTCAGCAGCCATGGCTCACGGGCCCAGCCACTCCGCGGCATGTGGGATCTTCCCGGACCGGGGCATGAACCCGTGTCCCCTGCATCGGCAGGTGGACTCTCAACCACTGCACCACCAGGGAAGCCCAAAGATATGTTTTTAATATCAACTGCAGGTGTCTGAAGGAAGGCTGCCTTTGTGTAACTTGCAGTTTTCTGGAGACCCTGGGTCGGCTGATGTGGCCAAATATAGTGAACTCCAGACACATGAGCTCTTGCTCTTGCAAATCATTCCATTCTGAGCTTTTGGAAGGATTTCCTTCTATGTCTCACCACTTTTCAAACTTGCCTCCCCCCTGAATCCTGTTATTCTTCACTTCTCTCCTATTTCCCTTCCAATTCCACCTCCACCTTCCTTCTTTCCTTTCTCCCTCTGTTCCTTCACCCCTATATGTGTCTCCGAGTATAACCAGCAGTTTCCTGAGGCACTGCTAAGCTGGCAGACTCGAGAGCAAAAGCAAAGCTCTGTACAGCGGAGAACTTGAGTCCTAATCCCAGCTCTTCTGGCCAGCTGTGTCACCCGGGCTAAGCTCACCCAATCTACGCTCACTCAATCAAACAATTTTTCTGTCTCCAGCAAGAGTGTGACAACAATGAAGGGAAAAGATACAAATAAACTTACTTATAAAACAGAAATAGATCCACGGACATAGGAAACAAACTTATGGTTACCAAAGGGAAAAGGAGGAGAGAGATAAATTAGGAGTTTGGGATTAATATATCCACACGACTATATATAAAATAGATAACCAATAAGGACCTACTGTATAGCACAGGAAACTATACTTAGTATTTTGTCATAACCTAGAAGAGAAGAGAATCTGACGAAGACTATATATAACTGAATCACGGTGCTGTACACCTGAAACGAATGCAACATTGTAAATCAACTATACTTCAATTAAAAAAAGATAATGTATATGAATGCGTTTGGTAACCACATGGAAATTGTTGTTAATAGTGAGTTAAAAAGAATACTTTATAGACTACATTCAGAATTGGGGATTTGAACTGGAGCTCACATTTAATTGTACACTATTCATAAAGAAAATGGTAATGATAAAATTACAGAGAAAAGGGCTTCCCTGGCAGCACAGTGGTTGAGAATCAGCCTGCCAATGCAGGGGACATGGGTTCAAGCCCTGGTCTGGGAAGATCCCACATGCTGCAGAGCAGCTAGGCCCGAGAGCCACAACTACTGAGCCTGCGCAGCTGGATCCTGTGCTCCGCAACAAGAGAGGCCATGATAGTAAGAGGCCCGCGCACCGCAATGAAGAGTGGCCCCCGCTTGCTGCAACTAGAGAAAGCCCTCGCACAGAAACGAAGACCCAACACAGCCAAAAATAAACATACAAATAAGTTAATTTAAAAAAAAAAAATTACAGAGAAAAGGTTTCAGCTAAAAAATGCATCTTGAGAATTTCACTGTATTAATTACTACTTATTTGTACATAATACTACTAAATCTAAATAAGTTTCTGAATCGACATAATGTTTGCACACGTTTTCACGCATCAGTTTTTAATATAAGAAATCTAAACAAGAGCAGAAGAAAGCTTACTGTAGGTCATTTAAAACTCTGTCATTGGGCTTCCCTGGTGGCGCAGTGGTTGAGAGTCCGCCTGCCGATGCAGGGGACGCGGGTTTGTGACCCGGTCCGGGAAGATCCCACATGCCGTGGAGCGGCTGGGCCCGTGAGCCATGGCCGCTGAGCCTGCGCGTCCGGAGCCTGTGCTCCGCAACAGGAGAGGCCACAACAGTGAGAGGCCCGCGTACCACAAAACAAACAAACAAACAAAACTCTGTCGTTCGTTAAAAACAAAAACAAAGAAAAAACAATGAAGGAAGCTGCAAAACAAAAAGCTGTACTCACAACCTTGATGGCAAATAAGGAACAACCTCTAACATTTTTTTAAAAAGCCATTCTCATTATTCAAAATTCACTAAATACCCACAATATTTCAGTCACTCTAAAACTAGTCACAGACCCTATCTTCCAAATAGTTTATCAGTGTTTTATTTTTCTTTCACCTAGGTAGACAGTGAAACAGTCTCCCAATTTATTCAACCAAATCATAGACAGCCCAGCACCACATTTTTCTCACAGCAGGTTCTCAGTAATAGTGATTGATTACTCAGTTATCCAACGGTTTTTTAACATAAAACAGTCAGAAACAAAGAAATGAACCTCTCTTGGGTCAAAGTGAACTCACTACCCAGCCCTCCCATAAACCTGCCGAGTTGCTCACGTTTTATTTAAAAGAGAATTAAATGTTTCAGGATATCTGGTGGGAAGACACGAATGTGGCAGAGGGTCCTGGAATGGGAGTCAGGTGAGCTGGGAGCAAAGTCTGGCTCTGTTCTTTACTGGCTGTGAAACCTTGCTCAAACTTCTTGCCCCACTGAACCTCAGTTTCCTCAACTGCAAAGGGAAATAATAGCTACCTCACAAGACTATTTTGGGTATTAAGTGGAAAAATCTATTTCTTAGAGCTAAGACAGATAATCAACAAATTCAAACTAAAGGGAGCTAAAAATCATCCCTGTTTCTATAAAATGTAAATAGGGCTTCCTGGCTCTCTTGTCCACAGTGGTCCTATTCATGTTTTTATTACTGTGGGTGGAGGACACATTCTTATCTTAGTACATACACACCTGCAACAGCCCTAATATATTATTGTTCTCATTTGACAGATGAGGCCAGTCTGGAAGGCCTTCAACTTTCCTCTCAAGGGCTGAAAATCTTCTCTGCCAATCTCTCTCATGACATTAATACTGGCCCAGAAGCAGCAGAACAAGCTGGGCAAGCTTGGTGTAGTGGCTGGGATTGGGGGAGTCTAATTTTTACCCTTTGGACCACACAGCAGAGGATCTAAGGCTCTAATAGTTCCACTCTGTCTGCCGATCTGCCCAATGTGGTTTTGCAGAGCGCCCCATTCCCTCCCTTGCCTCTCTCCAATCCAGTCATGCTTTAATTCCACCAGTATTTACAGATTCCAAGCAATCATGCATAAAAACTAGCCTCATTATTTTACAGTAACATTTTGTATGAAGTGTGCACCATATACAAAAGGGCTGTATGGCACTCCTTGACCTTACTGTTTCTCACCTCCTTCTAGTAAAGCAACCAGAATTCCCTTATACTGTTGCCATCCTCTCTTCAGATTCAGATCTCTAGGAGTCTGCACCTGTTCATCCACTTATTCATTTTACTAAGCCACTACAATGTCTCATGCATTGTGCAAGCCTCTTGCCTTATGGCTTCATTCATTCTAAAAACACTGTGTTCTTTTTGTGCTTAGCACAGTCATGGCTCATGGTCCCAAGAAGCCCCTGAAACATGTAGCAGCTCCAAAGCACTGAATGCTGAGTAAACTGACCAGTATGTTTGTTCCTCATCCATCAGGTGATCCCCACAAGCTGAAAGAGTGTCTCCCCCTCATCTTTTTCTAAGGAACAGACTTAAGTATTCCCTGACAGGAAATGAAGTAAAGAAGATCTGCATGCAGCAGTTCCTTAAGGTTGATGGCAAGGTCCCAATTGACAGACCTCATCTACTGGCTTCAAGGAGGTCAGCAGCATTGGCAAGACTGGGGAGAAT
The DNA here is from genome assembly GCF_000442215.2 of Lipotes vexillifer. NCBI lineage: Eukaryota > Metazoa > Chordata > Mammalia > Artiodactyla > Lipotidae > Lipotes > Lipotes vexillifer. The sequence goes on along the minus strand of NW_006777418.1, from coordinate 310,265 downwards.
TTCTATCTGATCTGTGATACAAGGGTTACTTTGTTGTTCATCGTATGATACCGGAGGAGCCAAGTACAACTTGTACAAAGTAAGAAAGATCTTTGTGGGTGCAAAAGGAATCCCTCATCTAGTGATCCATGATGCTCGCACCATCCATCATCCTATCCCCCTCAAAGTGAACGACACCATTTAGACTGATCTGGAATCTGGCAAGATGACTGATTTCAACAAGTTTGACACTGGTAACCTGTATATGGTGATCAGAGGTGCTACCTTGGGAAGAATTGGTGTGATCACCAGCAGAAAGAGACAACCAGGTTCTCTTGATGTGGTTCATGTGGAAGATGCCAATGGCAACATCTTGGCCTCCCCACTCTCCAACATTTTTGTTATTGCAAAGGCAACAGACCATGGATTTCTTTTCTCTGAGAAAAAGACATCTGCCTTACCATTTCTAAAGAGAGAGACAAGAGACTGGCAGTCAAACAGGGCAGTCAGTGAAATGACCGCTAGGTGACATGATTGGAAGGGACTTTGTACTTAATTAAAGATAATGTGTCATGATTAATGGCAAAAAATACCTCACAAGCAAACAAACACAAACTGCTTACTGAGCTTCATGCACTGCACCAGGTTCTGGAGATACAGTGGTGAGCAAACCCATACAGAGACCCTGGTCCCTACTCTCGTTAATCAAACAAACATGCCCAACAGAGATATAATAACAAGCTGAGGTAAATGACCTAAAAACATCACCCCAAAATCTGACTTAGACTCATGAATTGGGGAGGCGGGGTGGGAGGGGTCATTCAGCAAAGGGCTTCCCTTCTCCTTAACCTGATCAGAAGAGGTAGGAGTTATTCAAGCTTAGGGAGGTAGGAGAATCCAGCAGAAGCTGGACAGCAGATGGATCAGATCCCAGAGTCAGGTTAAGAGTGTTGTTGGTTCTCCAAAGAGCAATGGAAAGTGATAATAAGGATTTAAGGGAATGATGGGACAGATGTGAAAGATGCTTTCACAATGATCTCCCTGGTAGCAGTGGGAGAGTGGTTTGCGGGAGACCAACTTGTTAGCTGGCCATTGCAGTCATCTGGATGACTTAGTGATGTCTGGGATATGGTGGGTGGGGAAGGGATGGAGGAAAAGAAAGTTCCCAGTTGGAGAAACGGGATGAATAATAACGCCGGTCACTGAGATAAGGAACTGCAGGAAAGGACCAGCTTGGGGGCAAATGGAGAGAAGCAGCATTGTTCCAGGTTCTGTGCTGAGGGCTGTAGGTACATTATTTTGGCTTTATGACAAACCTGCAAAGTAGGTATCATTATCTCATTTTTCAGATAAAAACCCAAGGCTGTATTATCAGCTTAGTTTTTCTAACCCAACCTTTGTGGCTCTGATTTTGCAGGGCAATCTAGTGCCCAATTAGCCTCCCAAGAGCTCTTAAGAAGAAAGATTACCTTTCCCTGGAAACCAAAGCCCAAAGTCACAGAGCTCAGATAGGAATGGATTTGGAACGCTGCCAGAGGTTTTGAGTAGGCTACTCTGGGACCCATGGCAGGCAGCCACGTATGATTGTGCAGGTTGCATACTGCACAAACCCAGAGGGTGCCAGTCATATCAAAGTCCATGGTGAATGCTGCCTCCTGAATATATCAGCCCTGTCCCTCCCCAGTTTCTTTTCAAAGAAGACTCCAAACTCCATGACTCTCCAATAAACCTCAGGGTTCAAAAAGAATCAGTGACCAAGGCAACACCATGCACCTTACCTCTCTGGTCCCAGATGTTCTTTCCTCTTTTGCAGCCTTCATTCAGACCCAGGTATTCATCCCTCACCCTTGTCTGCTTGCCTAGTACCCCAGGGAGGAGTAGACGTAAAGGTAGAGTGAGACGTCCATCACCAAACCACTATTGCTTACAAGAGCTCCCCAGACTGATACACCAAACCTAAAACATTGTTAATATCTGCCCAAATAAATGCTACATAGAAATAAACAAGTTATACCAAAGCTGTCACCTTTTTACGTAGCTAACATAAAATATTCCTCAAATTTCTGATTAAAGGGCGTCCTTGCTCACCTGATCGCATCTTCCCAGACCCAAGGTGCTGTCTGAACAGCAGTGACCAATTGTTTATCTTTGAGGAAGATCAGCCCCCTCTGAGATTTACACTGAAAAAGCCTGGTTCTTCTCCGCAGGCCCAGGGGCTGGGACAAACCACAGCTCTCGGTCTGAAAGCTCAGGCAGTGAGAAATGGAGCTGACTCTAAGACTAAAGCAATCAAGGGCCCTTTTCTCATCAGCCCCTAAGACGGCGGAACCAAATTCACAGAAGTACTTTGGATTCCTGAGTTTCTTGCTTGGGAATGCTCTGGCAAGAGGCACAGTCTCAAGTGCACCAGCCCTCGGTTATAATGGGGAGGGAGCTGATCCTGTGGTCTGTGATTAGAACGAGCTCAGCTTTCCAAATGAAACTCCTCTGCCAGCATCTTCATCATTACTAGTCCTTACCACCGTGGCCCTTAAAAAGGTACAAAACATTCTTTTTTTTTTTTTTTTTTTTTTTTTGGGATCGGGGGCCCTCTCACTGCCGTGGCCTCTGCCTTTGCGGAGCACAGGCTCCGGACGCGCAGGCTCAGCGGCCAT
>NW_006777418.1:291506-307491 GCF_000442215.2 Lipotes vexillifer | reverse complement strand
GCGCAGGCTCAGCGGCCATGGCTCACGGGCCCAGCCGCTCCGCAGCACGTGGGATCTTCCCGGACGGGGCACAAACCCATGTCCCCTGCATCGGGAGGCAGACTCTCAACCACTGCGCCACCAGGGAAGCCCGAAACATTCATTTTAAAGACGCTTTTTATTGATACACATGACCTTTTTCCTATAAAGGAAATCGGGAAGGATATATTTCTCAATTTCCAATCAAATGATTCCTCTGCAGACATGCTGCAGTGTTTTTCTTTCTTTTTTTGAAAACCCATCTCCTCTATCAACTCTAATGTGGTTGTTCATTTAGAGTTTTGAATGTGCTTCCTTGTCCCTATGCTACATACCACAGAGTATAAGTTGACATTTAGGGTCATCCAGAATTTTTCTTCTACGGAAATCCACATATGGACCAACTCCCACTGCAGAAATGAGCCCTTCGTCTGCAGCTGTCACTGCTCAAGTGGCAGATGCATTCCCCAGACTCTAGCGGTGATGGTGACCCTCTCCCCACAGCATTCCTGGGATATTGATGTGCCCTGTATCCTTCTGCTGGCAGCTGACACTCCCACCACACAAATGCCCAATGCTGGCTCATGACCCACCTCTGAGGGCATGTGGGCTGCAGTGATGCCCCACCCCTGAGCAGCTGCTTGTATTGCATCAGCTGGTGGGATCTGGCAATGGGAGAGGCTTGGCAGGCAGTCTACCCGGTATGGGGACCCTGGCTTCCTGCCAGCCAGAGTTCCAGGGGTCTGATTCCTTATTTACTTTTTTTCTTTTTTCCTCCAAAGTTCATGGGAACTTGGACCATTTACTGACATCATGAGGCTGTCTTGGCCTGAATACTTTTTTGAGCTGACCACTATGAAACTGGAGGACATTTCCCAAATCACAGTCTAGGGCTGGGAGCCCTCATTCCCTACCCGTCTTCAATTTCTCTTACCACAGAAAGAGTATAACTAAGAATGACTAAGACATCACTATGGAAATGGCGTAACTAAAAATGGAAAGCATGGCTAAAATTTAAGGATGGACCTGGAACTATAGCATTTGATCTCTGTCCCTATTCCAGCTAGAAATGGGCAGGTGGAAAAGGAAGCTGGGTGGGCACTGGCAGGAGAGAAAGAAAATGTGTTTCCGCTCATTTCTAGTTCTAGCAGTGAGTATACAGATCAGAAACATAGCTGAGTTCTCAAATGGGGAAGGGAACCCAGGTAACAATCATCATCCTTTGATTACCATCTCTACAGCCTCGCCCCAAACTTTAGCTTTTAGCGGGGGGGTCTTGGTTGTTTTAACAATAATTGGATCAGTTCCCTATTTGTCAGGAAGGCAGCATTTCTGGAGACTGTGCTTGGGAGGAGTGACTATTTCCCTTGCTGTCCTCCACCTACAGAGAAGCTCCAGGCACCCAAGCCTGCTCTAACCACGCAGAAGGCAGGCCCCCTTGAGAAGCATTTGAGATCCAGGAGGTGGTGATCCAAGGCCACACCTGAGGTTTACTTTTGCCATTGCTGATAAATGCCACATACCCTCGGGAATGAAGGGTGGGTATCAGAAGGGGAGATTTAAGGAAAAGCCAGATGAGATTAAGTAAGTGAATCTGCATCAGTTTAAGGACCAGCAGAACTGGGGTGAAAAAGAGAATTAAGAGACCACTCTCTCAATTTCAATAGAAATAAGCTCCAAACTACCTGATTAAAAATGAAAAATATCCCTTCTCCTTCAAAGATTTCTGCTCAACCCAAGGGCCTGGCCTAGAAGAGCAGAGTTTCTCTCCTCACAATGACAGATGAATAATAAATGCTCCTAGTCAGAAGAAAAGGGCATACAAACAATTTCTCCAAAGTTGTGATTATTGGAGGTGCTATTATTGGCTACCAGCAGTTTCATTTTACAGTTTAAAATTCCTTTGGTCTATTGAAATTAGCTAACTCCAATGATGACAAGGTTATGTTAATGTAACGGAGCAGGACCCTATGAGGCCTTCCTGGAACAGACTCCTCCCCCCCTTGTCCTCCACCTTTCTCCTGTCTATAAAACAACTTTAGCCTCCTAGGCCTTCCCTGAGTTCCAAAGAGTAAATTTAATCAGAGAAGTGAGAAAATGCAGAAAAAAAGGAAAACAGTCAAGCAAGACAAAATAATCATAGTTTAGCCATGAAACAAAGTCAAGGACTTTTAGCTCCTCTTCAAGGGCTATAGATAATATTCTGAGCCATATCCTTTGAGCTCTTTGCAGATAATGAAACTGCCAGCAGGTGGAAGAAGTGAACTGTATGCGGCCCACAAGCACATAGAGCCCAGACCAGTTGGAATCAGAAGGCTGATGATGCTGACTCCCAATTACCTCACCACCAACCAATCAGAAGAATGTTCATGAGTTGATCACGTACCCCACAACCCCTCTCCCTCACCCTGTCTTTTAAAACCTTTCCCTAGAAGCCACTGGGGAGTTCAGGCCTTCTGAGCACTAACTACTTGGACTTCTTGCTTGGCACCTGCAATGAATGCTGCATTTTCCTTCACCGCAACCCAGTGTCAGTAGATTGGCTTTACTGCATGCAGGCAAGAGGACCCAAGTTTGGTTTGGTACCATTAAGACTTTGGAAGGGACACTGGCTATTCCAAACCATTAAAAGACATGTATCATATCTACGGAATATCAAAGCAAGAATTCAAGTAGGTAGACAAAAACCGCCCATTAGACTTTTTTTTAGGTATCGTATAGATAAATCTATGTCAACTTCTGATGGAAAACAGCTTAAACATAACACCTAAATTCTATCTAATTCTGGTCTAATAAAGCATAAGTGAAAACCAGCATGATAATTTTCTTCTAAAATGTTTTCCAAAGGATTAGTCTAATTTTTTAAAATCCTACCATTTTATTACGGATAAACTTCTCACAAATGAATGCCATAATTATTGACTTAATATTTTTCTCCTAAACAAAGGGTATATATCCTCTAAAGTAAAAGGTTTACCTACTACTATAGTTGAATGTTGCGTATTAAGTAAAATTTTTATTTACCTAGAAAATGTAATTTGTCAGGGGAAATGTGACACTAAAAAGTGACCAAAACACCTTTACTGTGGCTGAATATGAAAGGATAATTGTGATCGCTAACAAGAAACCTATCCTAAGAAAAAAATTAAAATTAGCAGTAACTGTTCTTCTGGCTAAAGCAGGAAGCTGGGAATAGTATTTCAACCACTTCTTTTTCCTGTCACTCTTTTAATAATGTAGAGTAATTGCTCGTCTAATGAAGGAACTCGGTAAATAAACTTACTCATTACTTTCAACTGATTACTCTGAAATAGGGAATTTCTCCATCCCAGCAGTTGCTCTTCAGAAATGAGACAAACCTCTTGCTCACATCAAACCCCACAATCTAAATGTTTATTATTAAAATAAATGTTATGGGAGTGGAACACAGGTGCAGTCTACAACTGCATGATCGCAGATTGCTATTTATTTTCACCCACAAAAAAATGAATTGCCAAAATTGACCTTTTCTGATTATTACTCACTCAGTGTTAAGTAAATAACAAAGAGCATACTTATACTATCAGAAATGCAAGTGATTTCTTCAATCAGTTTTCTCCTTCATGTGCTCAAGTAAACCTGTAAGAGGGTCAGCAATAAACACAGAAACAATCACAAACCTCAATTCTGAAATCCCCAAAGACTATCAACTCTCTGGGAGGCTTAAGGTAGAAAACAAAGTACTTATATTAGCATTAATCAACTTTAATGGTCTTTTTAAAGATACTTACAGTTAAATCTTTTTAAGAATCACACATCTGTCTTCACTCCCTTTGTAGTGTGAGGGTAAATGAGTGACAGTAAAAACCCTGCAAATAGTCTGCCTTGTGATTAAGACGTCATCTTAATGCAGACTTTATATTTTGGCTTTTATGAAGGTTTAAAGGTTAAAGGCAACATAAATTATGCATCTCCTCCTATGCCAGGCCTGTACAAGGTGCTTTCCCTGTTCATTAAAGATATTGCTTCCAAATGGGCAAAAGCTTTGTTTTTAGGGCCAAAAGAGAAACATTTCCCTTACGTTCATTACTGCAATGCTGGAGAACCAAAATAATTCGGAGTTAGGAAACTGCTAGAATCTGTTGTTCCAGAATGTATAGCAACTGTTGATATACACAGTGAAACTACCCTTCACTCTGAACAACAGTACAGTTAGAGCCAGCCAACATGCTGGTCTCTTCCCAGGAGAACAATGGTCTGGCAAGCCTCACACCACCAGCGACAGTTGGGGTTCTCCCGTTCTGCCTCTGCCCCAAGTTGCAGTTCTGAACAGGGACCGGAGAGACTCGATTCGCACTGGAGCAAGCTCCGCGTGAGGGATGCTCGGGTAAACTGCGCATTCTCACACGTTACTCCTAGTCGGCATTATTACCTCCTCATTTACGTTTTGCCACGCCCTCCAGCTAAAGTACGGTTTCTTCTCCTTTTACACTTACACGTACTGCATCTGCAGAAGTCTGGGCTCTTTTTCTCAAGGACCACACCCATTTACCCTCTAGCCTCCAGGAGCAAATTGTAGATTTGGCTGGATCTGCCTCTCTCCAACCTCAAGCCAAAAAGGAACCAAAGCTGGACACACAGCACCCAACTTCAGCCGGGTCACGACTACCCCCAGCCCGGCACTTTGGCTATGAGGGAGGATTATGGAGACAGACTGCCCGCTGCAAACCCCAGAGTTCCCGAGGTTCTTTCCAGGGGACAGTCCGTACACCCTGACAACTAAGTGGCAAAGTTGTTTCTTCCTCCTCTGCTGCAATGTCCTTTCTTTTTCATCAACGCGCGCGCGCCTGCGCGCGCGCACCAACACACACAGCCTTGCTCCCTCAACTTACCAGTTTAGACTTGGCGCGTTGCAAAAATTCTTCCATGTCGTTCCGAGTGGTTTGGACCAGAGGTACCTGGAGAGCGCGGAGGACTATCTCCTCCGGGGCGAGACGTGTCGGGTCCCCGGACAGGGGCCGGCCCGGACGCAGCGACCGGCTGCTCCCTCCTACCGCTCGGAGGCGGCTGAGGTTGTGGCTGCGCCCTCGTCTGTCGCCTCGCAGGGCTCCCGCCCCACCCCGCGCCCGGCTGCCGGCTCGGGGCGCCTGACTCTGCCCTAATAAGGAAAGTGGGTGTGACGTCCGGGAGCCCCAAGGCGCGCCCCGCACGCTGGCTGGCACGCGCCTGCGGGGCCGGAGCTCTGGGCCGAGTCTCGGGGGCGGGGGTGTTGGCGGATGGCGAGGGGCTCCTCCGCCAATCGCAGGGCCCCGCTGCGGCCTCCTGACGTGGCGCGCCGAAAGATGCTGCAACCATGGACAGCGCCCAGAAGTGCGAGCCAAGTGCAAGGGGCTGCTGCAGAGGGAGGTTCTGCCGCAGGCACCGCCGCTGTCAGCCAGGGGAAGTGGAAAGAGGACGAGAGAACCCCCCCTCCCCCCGAGAGCCTCCCTTCTCGGCCAGCGCCTCCCTGGCTGGCTGGCAGGTTACAGAGAGCTCCAGCGGTCACTTAATGAGCTGGCTCTGCTAGCCTGGCCAGGGGATGCACTCAGCTAGATTGAGAGGTGGAGGGGGTTACTGCTGAGCTAAAAGCAGTACGACCTTGATGGAGAATAATCAGAAGAGCAGGCTAGGATGTTGTGGTAGGCTGCATCTTTCCTCCTTGCCCTCAAAACATACCTGCCCAGTAACAGACCTCTGCAGTTCACCCCAGCTGGGTTCCCTTATGTTGGCCCCAGAGCTATGGATACGTACACCCTTCTGCAGTCCCCATCCGCTCTGACATGTATGCTCAGGAACGGCGAGGGCTATAGAACCTTCCTACAGCATAAGGGTCTGTGTTTTTACAGAATCCTCAGATCATTTCTGTGTACATTAATGTTTAAGAAGTAATGCAATAAATACTTTAACTTACAGCTATGAACCTTATTTAAAGCCACAGAATTTTGTTGTGTGTCCTCTCTAGGCTTACCAGGGCCCCAGATACATCCGGGCCTTGGCACATCTGCCTGTAATACCCTTCCTGCCCTCTCGCCAGCCACACTGCCTGGCTAACTCATGCTTCAGCGATCGGCTTAGAGAAGTGATCTCAACCCCAACTGCACTTTAAAATCACATTATAATCATGCAGTGCTTTAAAAAACACTGCTTCCCAGGTTCTATTCCAGACCAACTGAATCAGTAGCTCTAAGAGTGGGACCACAGCATCAGTCTGGTGTAAAAGTGCTCCAACTGATTCCAACATGCAGCTCAGGTATGATCCTCTGGTTCTCAAATTTTAGCGTGTATATGAACCACCCAGAGATGTACTGAGGCACAGATTTTTTGTGCCTCACTCAGGGAATTTCAGGCTTAATAGGTCTGTTTAATGGGCCTGAGAATTTCCACTCTTAACTGTCTTCCAGGGTTTGCTGATGCTGCTTAGAAGTTATCTTCCTCCAGTAAGCCTCCCCTGACCTACTCCTCCCTTTCCACTCCCAGACTGAGTCGGTTGTCCCTTCCGTGTTCTCTCATAGCAAACTATGTTGTCTACTCTACTATAAATTGCTTATTTGTCTGTGTTTTACACCAGGCTGTGCTCCACGAGAACAAGGACCTTGCCTATCTCATTCATTGATGTATCCCTAATGAGGCTCATGTCAGACATAAATTGCAATAAACATATCTTAATGAATAAATGTACATATGAAAGGCTCCTCTCTCCCTCTCTCTCTCTCTCTCTCTCTCTCTCTCTCTCTCTCACTCACTCACTCTTACTCTCCCTCTCTCTCATTCTGTGTGTGTGTGATTATCCAACTGTTTTTTATTCAGGAGGCCCCAATAAAAAGAAATCAGTGCAGTCAACAGATTTGATTAAGAGGGAGTGAATGGAATGTTAAGCTCTGATTTACATTCAGGCTGTATGGAAGCTGCAGATTCTCTCTGCTTTCTTTGATGACTTAAGTCATTTAAAACCATCCAGGTGAAACAAGTGTTTTGTCAGCCTTTAAATCTGTGAAGTTGATTACAATTCAAGTAACATTACCAAGAAAAATTCCCAAGAATTCTTTGCCTCTGGCTCCATTGGGGAATTTAGTGACAATCACTAAATTCCTCTGAAATTTTATTTTAAACATTTGGGGTAGGTATTATACAGGCTTGAGTTTTCTTAAATTTTTCTTCTGATGGATTCAAACTCCAGCATCTATCTCCCTGAGTTTTGCTCCACCAGTAACGTTTCTGCAAAAGTTTTCCTCCTTCAGGAAACCTTCCTGAACTGACCACTTGTATTCGTTTCTCAAGGCTGCTGTAACAAATTACCACAAACTCAAAGCAACACGAATTTATTGTCTTACGGTTCTGAGGATTAGGATGTAGACATCTTTGGGAAGCCATTATTCTACATACCATACAACACATTCTCCCAATTATTTGGTGGTTATCAGCCTTTGATCCTCAGTTTCTTATCATTCCACAGCATCCAGAAATCTAGTGCCTTTAACTCTAAATTAGAAGTCATCAACCCTGGCTGCACAATGGAACCATCTGAGGGGCTTTGAAAAAATACCGATGTTCCAGCCCATCTCCAGAAATTCTGACCTGAGTGGTTTTGAGAGGGACCCAGGCATTAATATTTTTTAAAAGCTCATCAGGTAATTCTCTGTATAGTCAAAGTTGGGAACTACTGCCGGTTAGATAAATTTGCATTCCCCCAGTCACCCAGGTACAAAATCTGGAGTCCACTTTGACTCATAACTTCCTCCTATCCCTTGTGGCCAAATAGTTCCCAAGTCCAGTGTCTTCAACCTTTGGAAAGACCTCCTCCAACTTGCTTCCTCTCTGTTCCAAGTGCCATCATTGTAACTCAAGTATCAGAGCTGAGCCTAAAGCCCACTCCCCTTCTCTCTAGAGGCCTTCGCACTTGTCTGTAGAACAATCCCATTTCCTCTACTCTTTTCTTTTTACTCTCAGATTTCTTGACTTCTAGACTCCTCTCATTTGAGACCTGTATCTGAGTATTATTCATTTTGAAATTAATTCTCTGAGTAGATTAGTAGGATGGTTGTTATGGACTGCATGCTTTTCACATATTGAAGCTTTAACCCCCAATGTGACGGTACTAAGAGGTGGGGCCTTTGGGAGGCAATTAGGTTCAGACGAGGTCATGAGAATAGTGCCTCCTTGATGGGATTAGTGTCCTTATAAGAAGAGAAAGAGACCAGAGTGCTCGCTCTCTCTCTCCACCATGTGAGGATACAGCAAGAAGTGACCACCCACAAGCCTAGAAGAGGGCTCTCACCAGGAACCAAATGTAACAGCATCTTGATATTGGGGTTCCCAGCCTCCAGAACTGTAAAAGATAACCATCTGTTGTTTAAGCTGCCCAGTTTATGGTATTTTGTTATAGCAGCACAAGCAGACTAATACAGTGGTAGTGCTGGGAAAAGGAAGACTTTAAGGATCATCTAATCCCATCCCCTTATTTTACTGAGCAGGTAGCCAAGGCCCAGAGTAGTTCAATATCCTCTTGGGCTAACAGAGCTGCTTAGAAGCAGAGCCAGGACTGAAACTCAGCTCTCCATCACTCAATCCTTCAGCATTTATGGATCATTACCTATGCTCAGGTAGACATTATGCCCAATCCAAGATGTATAGGCAAGATCCCTGCCCTCAAGGAGCTCATGGTCTAGTCACTCTAATACAAAGAGATAAATTCAATGATTGAGAAACATATGGTATTGTACTAGTTGAGATAGAATGTGGGCTAGTGACTACAGTCTGGATTCTCATCCTTGCTGTGGTAGATTAAACATGGCTGCAAATTCTTTGACACTCCTCCCAGTAAGAAGTTGGGTCTATGTTCCCCCTCCTTGAATCTTGGAGAGCTCCATGACTTTCTGAGCAATAAAATACAGCAGAAGTGTTACCAGGACAGTTTCTAGGACCGGGCTTTAAGAGATTGACAGCTTCCACTTCCTGTCTTATGGAATACACACTCTTGGAACCTAGCCACACAGCAGCCATGTGGAGAAGCCCACATGCAGAAGAACTGATGACCCTGGCTAACAGCCCAGTTGCCAGTCATGTGGTCAGCCATCTTGGAAACAGCTTCTCTAGCCCCAGTCAAGCCGACCAGCCAACACCACATGGAACAGAGTTAAGCTCTCTCTGTTAAGCCCTGTCCAAATTCCTGACCCACAAAATTATGGGATATAATAAACAATTGTTATGATAAGTCATCAAATTTCTGGGCAATGTGTTATGCAGCAATAGATAACCAGAACACCTGGCCATTTACAGTATACGTAACTTTGGGCAAGTTATCCTTTCTAAGCTTCAGTGTCTTCATCTACAAAATAGATATAAAATAGGATTGTTGTGAAAGTTAAATGCAATAATACACACAAAGTGCCCAACTCCTGGCCTGTAGCTTCCCTTGGTCTTTACAAAGGGTCTATCAAAATATACTACCAAATGTAAAATAGCTAGCTAGTGGGAAGCAGCCGCATAGCACAGGGAGATCAGCTCAGTGCTTTGTGACCACCTAGAGGGGCGAGATAGGGAGAGTGGGAGGGAGATGCAAGAGGGAGAAGATATGGGGATATATGTATATGTATAGCTGATTCAATTTGTTATAAAGCAGAAATTAACATACCATTGTAAAGCAGTTATACTCCTATAAAGATGTTTAAAAAAAAACAAAAGAAGAAACTTAATGCACTAGCTTGAAGTGGAGACAAGGGTCTCTATGAAGAGAACCCAACAAGAGGGATCAACTGTGGATGGATCAGCAGTCACTAAAAATGTGAAATTAATATATTATATTATATAAATATAATGTATTTTATATTTTATTATGTATATTTATTATATAAATATAATAGATTATATTATAATCTGTATCTATCTTACATCAAGAAACACCTTCTGAAGGTTACATTCCTTTGGAAACCTGAGCTTCGTACAGTGAGACGTCTATTTCAGAGAAAGGCACTGCAGATGCTCCAGGTACAGTGATATTTCTCTGCAATAAGGCATCTGCCTGCGCTACTCACTGATGAAATGTGAGGTCCTTACAGCAAAGTTTACGTGTTTTAATACTCCCGAGTCACCACTCCCTGCCCCGCAGAGAACTGGGTCTTCCCTTGACAGGCTCTCACTGCAGCCCTGCATCCACCTCAATGGGCTCTGGTCGCAGTCAGTGCCACAGTGAGGGCATTTGAAGTCTTCCTTGTCAGAGCCAGCTCCGCGTGCTGGCTGTGTGCTTTTGGTCAGGTTCACTGACCCCTCTGATCATCAATCTCCTCATCTGTGAAATAGGGAGAATAACACCTGCCCTAGTTACTTTACAGGATGGACAGAAAAAGCCAGATAGTAACATCTGTACATATACTGGAAACTGTTAACAATGGAAAGGAGAATAACGAGGCAATCTTTTTGTTTGGTTAAAAACAAAAATTACCTGACAGACGTCACCCTTTTAAAAATGGGATGTGACCGAAATGGCAACTGCTGACTCACCATTTGGGCACGTTTCCAGGATAGCTTCCCTACCGACCAACCATACTTCCAACAGGTGTGTTCTCTGTGCAGATGTATTACGTTGGCTGCTTTAAAATTATTTCATGTGACAAAAGATGTTCAAGAAACTGTGCCTCCCATTTTGACAACATGTAAAAGCTTTTCGAGCCTGTTTCAAGGAGAGAGACTGAAGGATTGATGTGTGTTAACTGGTTAATTAATATGTGTTAACTAGTGCCTCTCATTTAGCTTTTAAGCTACTGTAAAATGCCTGTTTTTCACTCTCTAAGTGGTCAAATGCTACCCATTTGGTCAAATAATATCAAAGGAATTGACTTTTTTTCTTATGTATTTTGGCAAGGATTCCCAAATTTTTAAGGTAGTCTTCGCAAGACTTTTTTTTAAAAAAGAAGTCCATATATCCTTAGTCCTCTCTGAGCTTCTGTTAAGGAAGAGGAGGGGTTACTGGAATTGTCAGAGGCATAGTAGCAAGTGGCAGCATCCAGATCTCTTGGGAGAACGTCCTGAGAGTCAGATGTCCGGGCTTTGAATAGGGCACATACCGCCTGCGTCATTTCTGGGAACCGCAGACATCTTGTAGAACAATGAATTTAATTTAAAAGGACAGCAGAGGAGAGGGAAAGTACTCTGGCTCTATGAGTCATCAGGATAATGAGGCAGGGGCCAAGCTTTTGGATCTGTAGCCTGCTGAAAGATGAGGGGTGATGGTCTTCATGTCACTGTTTCTTCTCAAACCACACTATTCAGGGCAGGTGGTTCAAGCTCTACACACTCTCCTCCTGCAGGAAGATATCTCAGTTCGCTTCAAAACAATACTTTATGTTTCAGAGTTACAATATAATTTTAACTTGGGCATGATGGATCATGCATTTCCACTGGGAAGGTATTTGGCAAGGGGAGTGAATATTAATCATTTCCAAGTCTTGAGCGTCTACCCACATGATCTCTCATCCTTGCAACAACCTACAAGGTCCAGAACAACAGAGACTACAGCTGACTCCATTTTAGAGATAGCAAAACTGAGGCCCACATTGTTTATCAACACATTCAAAGAAATCCAGACCCTGAATTAAAATTTCCAAACCTTACTGTATAACATAGGGAATATAAAAAAATAAAAGGTTTTTAAAATTCCAAACCCTTTTCATTAAGAAGGCCAATGTTTACGAGAATGAAATATCACTTTAATCTTATACTAATAGCATTTACTCCTTATTAACAAATGTATCCCAGTGTTCATTGCAGCACAGTTTACAATAGCCAGGACATGGAAGCAACCTAAATGTCCATCGACAGAGGAACGGATAAAGAAGATGTGGCACATACGTACAATGGAATACTACTCAGCTATTAAAAAGAATGAAATAATGCTATTTGCAGCAACATGGTTGTACCTGGAGATTATCATACTAAGTGAAGTAAGTCAGACAGAGAAAGACAAAAGACAAATATCATATGATATCACTTATATGAGGAATCTAAAACAAAATGATACGAATGAACTTATTTACAAAACAGAAACAGACTCACAGACTTAGAGAACGAACTTATGGTTATGGGGTTGGGGGGAAGGGTGGGGGGAGGGATAGATTGAGAATTTAGGATTGACATATACACACTGCTATATTTAAAATAGATAACTAACGAGGACCTACTGTATAGCACAGAGAACGCTGCTCAATATTATGTAATAACCAGGCTTCCCTGGTGGCGCAGTGGTTGAGAGTCCGCCTGCCGATGCAGGGGACACGGGTTCATGCCCCGATCCGGGAAGATCCCACATGCCGCGGAGTGGCTGGGCCCGTGAGCCATGGCCGCTGAGCCTGCGCGTCTGGAGCCTGTGCTCCGCAACGGGAGAGGCCACAACAGTGAGACAGTGAGAGGCCCGCGTACCGCAAAAAAAAAAAAAAAAATTATGTAATAACCTAAATGGGAAAATATTTTGGTAAAGAATAGATACATGTATATGTATAACTGAATCACTTTGCTATACACCTGAAACTAACACATTGTTACACAATTATACTCCAATATAAAATAAAAATTAAAAAAACAAATCTATAATGTAGGAACTATTATTATACTCATTTTAAAGATGTGCAAACTGTTGTACAAAGATGTAATTTGTTTAAAATCATCCAAATTTTAAGTGGCCAAACCAGGATTCCAACTCAAATGACAACATCCAGAGCCCAGGTATTGAGCTACCGTATATCATTGGCAGTCCATTGCTGCACACCTGAGAAAACTAACATGGAGCCTGGACAAGAAATAAGTACTCATCTGCTACTCTTTCAATTGCTCTTCCACTCACTAAGAATGAGTTAGTGGGACTTACCTGGTGGTGCAGTGGTTAAGAATCCACCTGCCAATGCAGGGGACACGGGTTTGAGCCCCGGTCTGGGAAGATCCCACATTCCATGGAGCAAGGACTTGTTTCCCAACAGACACACTGTCAAGGTCTCCTTCACCCACTCCCTAGGTTACACCACTGGCAATTAAGCACCATTGGGAAATGCTGCCATCGAAGTGCTCTGTCTCCTCTCAAGGATTCATGGGAATATTCCACTGCACTTAGCTCATAAATTGCAGTTAGGAACATATACTACCTTTTCTGGATTCTGGATTCCTTGTCCCATTCCCTTCCCCCCCAACACTTTACTTCCTGTGAATGAAGGGGGAAAAATTTCTAAAAACAATTTTAGAATGTGGAGTCAGCAGCTGGGGCAAGCCTGCTCTATTATCACTCCGAAACTGCAATAAGAACTTAATTTGGTCCTTTGCTCATTTAACAATAAATTGATATAGTTCCATTTTCCCCCAGTAGTGTAGTCAGTTGAAAAAAATTTATTTATGTGCAAACCACAAGAGGGTAGTCATTGTTTTTTGGAAAATGTCATGGAAATCACCAAAACCAATCGCAATTGGCAGCTTTGGGGGATGGCAAATGTTTTATGTTAAATGCTATGTCATCCTCCAAATGCCAACTTAAAGGTGTTAGTCTCCACATCTCCTGCCTTCTGTGGGACTGTAAGCCTCCAGAGGACAGGGCTTTGGTCTTACTCCTCTCTGTATTCCCCCTCTGCATCCAGCACAACGCCCTTTCTATAGTAGGTCCTTACGTAATTATAATAATAATTGTTGATCAGTTTCTCTCCAGCTGAAGCCTTAAAGAACAGAGGCTCATCAACCAGGTAGAAATAGGAAGAAATGCAGGTACTTTTTTTTTTTTTTTGGAGTATAATTGCTTTACAATGGTGTGTTAGTTTCTGCTTTATAACAAAGTGAATCAGTTATACATATACATATGTTCCCATATCTCTTCCCTCTTGCATCTCCCTCCCTCCCACCTTCCCTATCCCACCCCTCTAGGTGGTCACAAAGCACCAAGCTGATCTCCCTGTGCTATGCGGCTGCTTCCCACTAGCTATCTATTTTACATTTGGTAGTGTATATATGTCCATGCCACTCTCTCGCTTTGTCACAGCTTACCCTTCCCCCTCCCCATAACCTCAAGTCCATTCTCTAGTAGGTCTGTATCTTTATTCCTGCCTTACCCCTAGGTTCTTCATGACATTTTTTTTTCTTAAATTCCATATATATGTGTTAGGATATGGTATTTGTCTTTCTCTTTCTGACATGCAGGTACTTTTGAAATTTTTTATTAGGTTCTGTAGAGGGACTGAAATGGTGGTTTTCAATTGTATTCTAAGACAATATCTTCCAGAACTCTGACTCAGGTTAGCGTAGATCTCAACAATGTGATGGATGGAGAAACACAGAATCACTAAAAACAGAATTACTACTGGGCCATTGAAGTAAAGAAAACAGAAGACACAAAGATACTTTTAAATAATCTCAAATATGTATCTGTTAATTGCCATTGCAATTCCTCAAATATTTGTGTATGCAAATATGCCCATTCAACACTGAATAATTAATATTGAGGCAGATAGTTGAACTTCGCACACATAGAAGCAGCCTGGAAAGAGAAAACTGACTGGGGAAGGAGGAGAAGGCAGGAAACCTGGATTCTTTCCCTTTGTGATAAGGAAGCCTAGGAATGACACAGAGATCCAGGCAGCTCTGGAAAGGGACAATTCCAAATGAGGAAAAGACACCTAGAAGGAGGGGAAAGGAATCAAGGATTTGTCTGGTTTTCACACACATGTCCATGGTAAATCCCTGTATATAGGGATAATGTTTATTGAGCTCCTATTATGTTCCAGGCACTATTCTTAGGCACTGGAGATACATACAGGCATGTGGTCTTGTGGAGACTTCAGTTGCAGGAAGAGAGACAATAGACAATTACATAAACAAACAATCAATTCAAATTATCGGAGGGTAGTGTATGGTATGAAGGAAAAGCAGAATGACATGATAATGACTGGGGGAGGCCCAGGCCTACACAAGATTAAGTGGCCAAGGAGCTTCTACTGAGACCTGAATGACAAGAAGCCTCCATGTCAAGAGGGAAAGAAGGCACTCTTGGCAGAGGGAACGTGAGGGCAAATGTGCTAGCAGATGTCAGGCCAGCCTGGCTGCAACATCCAGCATCAAGGGAGAAACAAGAGATGTGCTTAGATAGAGGGACAAGACCACTTCATTAGGGCCCTGGAGGTCATGATAGGATGTTAGAGTTTTATTCCAGATAAAATCATGGTGGATAACCATCAAGGGAGTAACAGGGCCTCATGTGTGTTTTTATAAAGACCACTCCAACTGCTAAGTGGAGGGCAATGCTGCTGTGTAGGGAGAAAGAGTTACAGACCTCTTAGTGATCTAACCTGTCATCTACACAAAAGATGGTGATGGTTTAGATCAAGAGATGTAGCAATGGGGAAGGAGAAAAGGAAGATAAAATAACAACAACAGCAATAATAATACTAAAAATATATTTTGAAGGTAAAGCCAACATGGAAGTAAAATAAATGCAAAATGCATTAACTGACTAAATATTTCTAAAGCTATACTATGGCATTAGTAATGCTCAAATACATTGTACTAATGGGGCATACTCCAGCCATGTGAAATTTACTAACAGTCAGAGTAATAACTCCTAATTTCACAGAATAGAAACTATAGAAAGACACCCAAAAGACCAAATCAAAATGATCCAATGTGGCAGACACTGGAAATTTCTTGGCGGTCTACTATTTGAACATTCTTCCTTTATTTTGAGAATTCATTCAAAAACCAATTCTTGGTGGGAAGTGGACCCCTGGCCTGTAGTTGCCATTGCAAAACATGCCCGTCTAGTGGTAGCATGGATTTGTCAACTATTAGCATGGTGCCTTCAGAGCTTTCATTCATGACATCTGATTCCACATTGACCAAGCAGCCTTTGATTATGATTTGCCTCTTCACAGAGGTCTATCCATAGAGAAACAAGCAAGAAGACTAGCATATTCTTTTTTTTTTTTTTTTT
>NW_006777418.1:267079-291464 GCF_000442215.2 Lipotes vexillifer | reverse complement strand
GCGGTACGCGGGCCTCTCACTGTTGTGGCCTCTCCCGTAGCAGAGCACAGGCTCCGGATGCGCAGGCTCAGTGGCCATGGCTCACTGGCCTAGCCGCTCCGCGGCATGTGGGATCTTCCCAGACCAGGGCATGAACCCGTGTCCCCTGCATCGGCAGGCGGACTCTCAACCACTGCACCACCAGGAAAGCCCTAGCATATTCCTGATTGCCTAAGACAGGCCAGCACTGTGGTAGGAATCTGAAAATATATTATTTTATTTTACTTACTTTTCAAATCATCTTTACCAGGTTGGTATTATTGGCTCTACTTTACAAATTAAGTGAGAGAGAGAGGGGAAAAAAAAAGGATCAGCGAGTTAAGGGTGACTTGTCCAAGATCACATAGCTAGGAAGTAACAAAATCAGACTACTGAGTTCAAATCCCACTTAACCCCAGAATTTTCTGTGTAGGTTTGCTTTGTGCTTTGTGGATCTGACTGGGGGAAAAAGTGGTCAGGAGAACTGAAAAAAGCTAAAACTGTCTCACTGATGGACATTTACAAGGACAGGAAGTTGAGATCAGGAAAGCCAGAGGAAGGGGAGAGAAGAGCCAGAGTGCAGACAATTTTGGGAGAATTTGCAGAAGTTTAAGGGATGAAAAGTGGGAACTTTAGTTAACTGCCATATGTGATGTATGAAATATTGGAAAAGGGATGTATGGACTTTGTCTGTGGTACATCTTCATGCAATTTCAGCAAAGATTTAAACTGTTTTCTGTGCTTTGGGGGATACCTGACTGGTGTTTCCTTTATGAGGCACCATTAAAATAAACATGAGGCAACTCAGCCTTTTGAAGCTTTAATAACTCTCTTGTGGAACTTTCTGTTTCACACAGAAAGGAGTAATCAAACGTGGACCCAAACCCAGACCTGTAATCAAACTTGGACCCAAACCTAGATGCGTCTAAAATAATTGAAATAATGTTAGAGGAAGAAAGCTAATCATCCTAGGATGTGCTCCATTCTTCCTCCTGTGATTGCTTGCTGTGTCTGAACCATTTATTCAGACATAAAAAGAACCATGTGAGTGTACTTCATAGATGTCTTAAGGAGTTTTTTAGGGTAATTTTAACTGTACTTGACTGTAATCTTAGTGACTAACTTGACACATGCAACTCCACTGAACATGGAACCCAGTACAATGCACTTGGGAAGGAGGTAGCCTAGCATGCTCCTGGAACATAGTAAGTGCTCAATAAATGTTTGCTAAATGGATGAATGACAAACAAATAAAAAGACAAATGAAGAGGAGAGGACCTTCAAGATGGCAGAGGAGTAACACGCGGAGATCACCTTCCCCCCCACAAACACATCAGAAATACATCTACACGTGGAACAACTCCTACAGAACACCTACTGAACGCTGGCAGGAAACCTCAGACCTCCCAAAAGTCAAGAAACTCCCCACGTACCTGGGTAGGGCAAAAGAAAAAAGAAAAAACAGAGACAAAAGAATAGGGTCGGGACCTGCACCTCAGGGAGGGAGCTATGAAGGAGGAAAGGTTTCCACACACTAGGAAGCCCCTTCCCTGGCAGAGATGGGGGGTGGCGGGGGGGAAGCTTCGGAGCCACAGAGGAGAGCGCAGCAACACGGGTGCAGAGGGCAAAGTGGAGAGATTCCTGCACAGAGGATCGGTGCCGACCAGCACTCACCAGCCTGAGAGGCTTGTCTGCTCACCCGCTGGGGCTGAGGCTCGGGCTTCAGAGGTCAGATCCCAGGGAGAGGACTGGGGTTTGGTGCGTTAACACAGCCTGAAGTGGGCTAGTGTGCCACGGCTAGTCGGGAGGGAGTCCGGGAAAAAGTCTGGAGCTGCCTAAGAGGCAAGAGACCATTGTTTCCGGGTGCGCAAGGACACGGGATTCAGAGCACGGCCTAAACTCCAGAGCTCCAGAGACTGGCGCAAGCCGCGGCTAACAGCGCGGACCCCAGAGACGGGCATGAGGCACTAAGGCGCTGCTGCCGCCACCAAGAAGCCTGTGCGCGAGCACAGGTCACTATCCACACCTCCCCTCCCGGGAGCCTGTGCCGCCGCCACTGCCAGGGTCCTGTGATCCAGGGACAACTTCCCCGGGAGAACGCACGGCGTGCCTCAGGCTGGTGCAACGTCACGCTGGCCTCTGCCGCCGCCACAGGCTCGCCCCGCATTTGTACCCCTCCCTCCCCCCAGCCAGAGCCCCATAGTCAGCCACTCCTTTAACCCCGTCCTGTCTGGGTGAAGAACAGACTCCAGAGGGCGATCTACACGCAGAGGTGGGGCCAAATCCAAAGCTGAACCCTGGGAGCTGTGCGAACAAAGAAGAGAAAGGGAAATTTCTCCCAGAAGCCTCAGGAGCAGTGGATTAAATCTCCACAATCAACTTGATGTATGCTGCATCTGTGGAATACCTGAATAAACAACGAATCATCCCAAAATTGAGGCAGTGGACTTTGGGAGCAACTGCAGACTTGGAGTTTGCTGTATGCTACTGACAAGTTTCTGACTCTTATGTTTATCTTAGTATAGTTTTTAGTGCTGTTATCATTGGTGGATTTGTTTATTGGTTTGGTTGCTCTCTTTTTTTTATTACTTTTTAAATTTTTTATTTTAATAATATATTTTTTAATTTTAATAAATTTATTTTATTTTATTTCTTTTTTTTCTCCCTTTTCTTCTGAGCCACGTGGCTGACAAGGTCTTGGTGCTCCAGCCACGTATCAGGCCTGAGCCTCTGAGGTGGGAGAGCCGAGTTCAGGAAATTGGTCCACCAGAGACCTCCAGGCCCCACATAATATCAATCAGTGAGAGCTCTCCCAGAGATCTCCATCTGAACACTAAGACCCAGCTCCACTCAACAACCAGCAAGCTACAGTGCGGGACACCCCACGCCAAACAACTAGCAAGAAGGGAACACAACCACACCCATCAGCGGAGAGGCTGCCTAAAATCATACTAACTTCACAGACACCCCAAAACACACGGTTCAGCCCACCAGAAAGGATCCAGCTCCACCCACCAGAACATAGGCACGAGTCCCCTCCACCAGGAAGCCTACACAACCCACTGAACCAACCTCAACCACTGGGGGCATACACCAGAAACAAGAGGAACTACGAACCTGCAGCCTGCGAAAAAGAGACCCCAAACACAGTAAGTTAAGCAAAATGAGAAGACAGAGAAATATGTAGCAGATGAAGGAGCAAGGTAAAAACCCACCAGACCAAACAAATGAAGAGGAAATAGGCAGTCTACCTGAAAAAGAATTCAGAATAATGATAGTAAAGATGATCCAAAATCTTGAAAGTAAAATGGAGAAAATACAAGAAAGATTTAACCAGGACCTAGAAGAACTAAAGAGCAAGCAAACAGTGATGAACAACACAATAAATGAAATTTAAAATTCTCTAGAAGGGATCAATAGCAGAATAACTGAGGCAGAAGAACGGATAAGTGACCTGGAAGATAAAATAGTAGAAATAACTACCACAGAGCAGAATAAAGAAAAAAGAATGAAAAGACTTGAGGACAGTCTCAGAGACCTCTGGGACAACATTAAACGCACCAACATTAGAATTATAGTGGTCCCAGAAGAAGAAGAGAAAAGGAAAGGGTCTGAGAAAATACTTGAAGAGATTATAGTTGAAAACTTCCCTAACATGGGAAAGGAAAAACTCAATCAAGTCCAGGAAGAGCAGAGACTCCCATACAGGATAAAACCAAGGAGAAACATGCCAAGACACATATTAATCAAACTATCAGAAATTAAATACAAAGAAAAAATATTAAAAGCAGCAAGGTAAAAGCAACAACTAACATACAAGGGAATCCCCATGAGGTTAAGAGCTGATCTTTCAGCAGAAACTCTGCAAACCAGAAGGGAGTGGCAGGACATACTGAAAGTGATGAAAGGGAAAAACCTACAACCAAGATTACTCTACCCAGCAAGGATCTCATTCAGATTCAACAGAGAAATTCAAACCTTTATAGAAAAGCAAAAGCCAAGAGAATTCAGCACCACAAAACGAGCTCTACAACAAATGCTAAAGGAACATCTCTAGGCAGGAAACACAAGAGAAAGTAAAGACCTACAAAAACAAACCCAAAACAATTAAGAAAATGGTAACAGGAACACACATATTGATAATTACCTTAAATGTAAATGGATTAAATGCTCCAACCAAAAGACATAGACTGGCTGAATGGATACAAAAACAAGACCTGTATATATGCTGTCTACAAGAGACCCACTTCAGACCTAGGGACACATACAGACTGAAAGTGAGGGGATGGAAAAAGGTAGTCCATGTAAGTGTAAATCAAAAGAAAGCTAGAGTAGCAATTCTCAAATCAGACACAATAGACTTTAAAATAAAGACTATTACAAGAGACAAAGAAGGACACTACATAATGATCAAGGGATCGATCCAAGAAGAAGATATAACAATTGTAAATATTTATGCACCCAACATAGGAGCACCTCAATACATAAGGCAAATGCTAACAGCCATAAAAGGGGAAATGAACAGTAACACAATCATAGTAGGGGACTTTAACACCCCACTTTCACCAATGGACAGATCATCCAAAGTGAAAATAAATAAGGAAACACAAGCTTTAAATGACACATTAAACAAGATGGACTTAAATGATATTTATAGGACATTCCATCCAAAAACAACAGAATACACATTCTTCTCAAGTGCTCATGGAACATTCTCCAGGATAGATCATATCTTGGGTCACAAATCAAGCCTGGTAAATTTAAGAAAACTGAAATTGTATCAAGTACCTTTTCCGACCACAACACTATGAGACTAGATATCAATTACAAGAAAAAAAACTGTAAAAAATACAAACACATGGAGGCTAAACAATACACTACTAAATAACCAAGACATCACTGAAGAAATCAAAGAGGAAATCAAAAAATACCTAGAAACACATGACAATGAAAACACGATGATCCAAAACCTATGGGATGCAGCAAAAGCAGTTCTAAGAGGGAAGGTTATAACAATACAATCCTACCTCAAGAAATAAGAAACATCTCAAATAAACAACCTCACCTTACACCGAAAGCAATTAGAGAAAGAAGAACAAAAATTCCCCAAATTTAGCAGAAGGAAAGAAATCATAAAGATCAGATCAGAAAAAATGAAAAAGAAATGAAGGAAACAATAGCAAAGATCAATAAAACTAAAAGCGGCTTCTTTGAGAAGATAAACAAAATTGATAAACCATTAGCCAGACTCATCAAGAAAAAAAAGGAAAAGACTCAAATCAAAAAAATTAGAAATGAAAAAGAAGTAACAACTGACACTGCAGAAATACAAAGGATCATGAGAGATTACTACAAGCAACTATATGCCAACAAAAAGGACAACCTGTAAGAAATGGACAAATCCTTAGAAAAGCACAAGCTTCTGAGACTGAACCAGGAAGAAATAGAAAATATAAACAAACAAAACACAAGCACTGAAATTGAGACTGTGATTTAAAAACTTCCAACAAACAAAAGTCCACAACCAGACGGCTTCACAGGCGAATTCTATCACACATTTATAGAAGAGCAAACACCTATTGTTCTGAAACTCTTCCAAAATATAGCAGAGGGAGGAACACTTCAAAACTCATTCTATGAGGCCACCATCACCCTGATACCAAAACCAGACAAAGATGTCACAAAGAAAGAAAACTACAGGCCAATATCACTGATGAACATAGATGCAAAAATCCTCAACAAAATACTAGCAAACAGAATCCAACAACACATTAAAAGGATCATACATCATGATCAAGTGGGGTTTATCCCACGAATGCAAGGATTCTTCAATATACACAAATCAATCAATGTGATAAACCATGTTAACAAATTAAAGGAGAAAAACCATATGATCATCTCAATAGATGCAGAAACAGCTTTTGAAAAACTTCAACACCCATTTATGATAAAAACAACTCTCCAGAAAATGGGCATAGAGGGAACTTACCTCAACATAATAAAGGCCATATATGAGAAACCCACAGCCAACATTGTTCTCAATGTTTAAAAGTTGAAACCATTTCCACTAAGATCAGGATCAGGACAAGGTTGCCCACTCTCACCACTATTATTCAACATAGTTTTGGAAGTTGTAGCCACAGCAATCAGAAAAGAAAAAGAAATAAAAGGAATCCAAATAAGAAAAGAAGTAAAGCTGTCACTGTTTGCAGATGACATGATACTATACATAGAGAATCCTAATGATTCTACCAGAAAACTACTAGAGCTAATCAATGAATTTGGTAAAGTAGCAGGATACAAAATTAATGCACAGAAATCTCCTGCATTCCTATACACTAATGATGAAAAATTTGAAAGAGAAATTAAGGAAACACTCTCATTTACCATTGAACAAAAAGAATAAATACCCAGGAATAAACCTACCTAAGGACACAAAAGACCTGTATGCAGAAAACTATGACACTGATGAAAGAAATCAAAGATGACACAAACAGATGGAGAGATATACCATGTTCTTGGATTGGAAGAATCAACATTGTGAAAATTGACTATACTACCCAAAGCAATCTACAGATTCAATGCAATCCCTATCAAACTACCAATGGCATTTTTCACAGAACTACAACAAAAAATTTCACAATTTGTATGGAAGCACAAAAGACCCTGAATAGACAAAGCACTCTTCAGAAAGGAAAACAGAGCTTGAGGAATCAGGCTCCCTGACTTCAGACTATACTACAAAGCTACAGTAATCAAGACAGGATGGTAATGGCACAAAAACCGAAATATAGATCAATGGAACAGGA
Source organism: Lipotes vexillifer (assembly GCF_000442215.2). Classification (NCBI taxonomy): domain Eukaryota; kingdom Metazoa; phylum Chordata; class Mammalia; order Artiodactyla; family Lipotidae; genus Lipotes; species Lipotes vexillifer. The sequence continues at coordinate 284,637 of NW_006777418.1, read as the reverse complement.
TAGAAACCCCAGAGATAAACCCACACACATATGGTCAACTTACCTTTGATAAAGGAGGCAAGAATATACAATGGAGAAAAGACAGCCTCTTCAATAAGTGGTGCTGGGAAAACTGGACAGCTACCTGTAAAAGAATGAAATTAGAACACTCCCTAACACCACACACAAAAATAAACTCAAAATGGATTAAAGACCTAAATGTAAGGCCAGACACTATAAAACTCTTAGAGGAAAACATAGGCAGAACACTCTAGGACATAAATCACAGCAAGATCCTTTTTGACCCACCTCCTAGAGAAATGGAAATAAAAATAAACAAATGGGACCTAATGAAACTTAAAAGCTTTTGCACAGCAAAGGAAACTACAAACAAGACGAAAAGACAACCCTCAGAATGGGAGAAAATATTTGAAAATGAAGCAGCTGACAAAGAATTAATCTCCAAAATTTACAAGCAGCTCATGCAGCTCAATATCAAAAAAACAAACAACCCAAACTAAAAATGGGTAGAAGACCTAAATAGACATTTCTCCGAAGAAGATATACAGATTGCCAACAAACACATGAAAGGATGCTCAACATCACTAATCATTTGAGAAATGCAAATCAAAATTACAATGAGGTATCACCTCACACCAGTCAGAATGGCCATCATCAAAAAATCTACAAACAACAAGTTGCTGGAGAGGGTGTAGAGAAAAGGGAACCCTCCTGCACTGTTGGTGGGAATGTAAATTGAGCAGCCACTATGGAGAACAGTATGGAGGTTCCTTTAAAAACTAAAAATAGAACTACCATATGACCAGCAATCCTACTACTGGGCATATACCCTGAGAAAACCATAATTCAAAGAGTCATGAACCACAATATTCATTGCAGCACTATTTACAATAGCTAGGACATGAAAGCAACCTAAGTGTCCATAGACAGATGAATGGATAAAGAAGATGTGGCACATATATACCATGGAATATAACTCAGCCATAAAAAGAAACGAAATTGAGTTATTTGTAGTGAGGTGGATGGACCTAGAGTCTGTCATACAGAGTGAAGTAAGTCAGAAAGAGAAAAACAAATACCATATGCTAACACATATATATGGAATCTAAAAAAAAAAAAAAAAAAGGTTCTGAAGAACCTAGAGGCAGGACAAGAATAAAGACGCAGATGTAGAGAAAGCTTGAGGACACGGGGAGGGGGAAGGGTAAGCTGGGACGAAGTGAGAGAGTGGCATGGACATATATACACTACCCAGTGTAAAATAGATAGCTAGTGGGAAGCAGCCGCATGGCACAGGGAGATCAGCTCTGTGCTTTGTGTCCACCTAGAGGGGTGGGATAGGGAGGGTGGGAGGGAGACGCAAGAGGGAGGAGATATGGGGATATACGTATACGTATATGTATAGCTGATTCACTTTGTTATACAGCAGAAACTAACAGACCATTGTAAAGAAATTATATTCCAATAAAGATGTTTAAAAAAAAAAGCCAGAGATAACAACGGGTATCATGAGTTATCAATATTCGAATATACACACTCCAATTGGAATAATTACTGTTTTAAGCACTGATACGGATCTTGAGGTGAAATTAATGGGTCCTCATAAACTTTTAGAATTGGATTTTGTATGGACATACTTTCTGGCAGTATGCTAGTAAATGTTTGGCTAGTAAATGTAACAATTGGCTCTCCTGAAGAGAAGAAAAAAAGCTCTGATTTGTAGTACTTGCTCTTTTCCATGATATAAATGCTCCCACTGTGGCTGATCTCAAGATATCAACCTGACATCAATGAACCGGAAGTTGGGAAGAAATGCAGACAACCAGCACTCACGAGCTGCAACAAGCTGGCTCCAGCCACGAGATGCAACAAGCTGGCTTCAGCCACTAACCTTTTCTAAAAATATACATAAAAAGTGTTTACAATGTGTCTACCATCTGACTCAGAAAGTCTACTCTTAGGAATGTATTCTCAAAAATAGTAAAAGAAATGTGAAGAGATGTATATGCATGAATATTTGCCACAAGGTTGTTTATAATATTAAAAATTTGAAGAAACTCATTGCTCATAGATAGATCATTGGTTACACACCTATAAAGTAAAATAATATCATCAAAATAACATTGACAGATAGATAAGCATATATATATATATATATATATATATATATATACATATGACTTTGGAAGACATGAACATTATATTGTGACAAGGAAAAAATAATGTAAGGAATATAGTAAAAATAATATGATCCTATTTTTTTTTTTTTAAATGAGTGGTTGGCAAAAACTGTCATCTACCTGTATCCATTTTCTCTTTCCTTCTTAGTTAATACTATCTCTGATGGCTAATTGGGCAAAGGGCCACTTGGAATAAAGAAAGCATTTCCCTACCTCCATTGTAGTTAATGCGACTAAGCTCTGGCCAATAGGATATGTAAAGTGCTCTTAAAGGGAGTGGGTGTGCTTTCTTCACTCCTTCCCCATTGCTGCAGGCTGGAATAAATATGATGGTTGGAGATAAGGTAGCCTTTATAGACTGTCAGGTGGAAACTTGCATACAGGATAAGGGAACAACAAACTCAGGGAATCCTGGGTCCCTAGACAGCTTAGAGTTAGTTTATGAGTCAAACCTAATAATATGTGATATATATGCATATTTTTGCACTGAATAAATCTAGAAGGATGTACAACTGAGTTGACTAATTTTGTGATTTTATTGTCTTTTTAATTAAATATTTAATATAGGGTTTAACATATTAGTCTATACAGACTTTGCTTTCTCTAGGTGACTGTCCTAAAACCATGAAGTACAGTATTTTATTTATTTATTTATGTATTTTAAAATATTTATTTATATATTTTATTATTAGTCATCCATTTTATACACATCAGTGTATACATGTCAATCCCAATCACCTAATTCATCACACCACCCCACCAACCCCTGCCGCTTTTCCCCCTTGGTGTTCATATGTTTGTTCTCTACTTCTGTGTCTCAATTTCTGCTCTGCAAACCAGTTCATCTGTACCATTTTCTACGTTCCTCATATATGCGTTAATATACGATATTTGTTTTTCTCTTTCTGACTTACTTCACTCTGTATGACGGTCCCTAGATGCATCCATGTCTCTACAAAAGACCCAATTTCGTTCCTTTTTATGGCTGAGTAATATTCCATTGTATATATGTACCACATCTTCTCTATCCATTCATCTGTCGATGGGCATTTAGGTTGCTTCCATGACCTGGCTATTATAAATAGTGCTGCAATGAACATTGGGGTGCATGTGTCTTTTTCAGTTATGGTTTTCTCTGGGTATATGCCCAATAGTGGGATTGCTAGGTCATATGGTAATTCTATTTTTATTTCTTTAAGGAACCTCCATACTGTTCTCCATAGTGGCTGTATCAATTTACATTCCCACCAACAGTGCAAGATGGTTCCCTTTCCTCCACACCCTCTCCAGCATTTGTTGTTTGTAGACTTTCTGATGATGCCCATTCTAACTGGTGTGAAGTGATAACTCATTGTAGTTTTGATTTTCATTTCTCTAATAATTAGTGATGTTGAGCAACTTGTCATATGCTTCTTGGCCATCAGTAGGTCTTCTAGGCAGAAATGTCTATTTAGGTCTTCTGCCCAGTTTTGGATTGGGTTGTTTGTTTTTTTTAATATTGAGCTGCATGAGCTGTTTATATATTTTGGAGATTAATTCTTTGTCCGATGATCCACTTGCAAATATTTTCTCCCAATCTGAGGGTTGTATTTTCATCTTGTTTATGGTTTCCTTTGCTGTGCAAGAGTTTTAAAGTTTCATTAGGTCCCATTTGTTTATTTTTGTTTTTATTTCCATTACTCTAGGAGATGGATCAAAAAAGATCTTGCTGTGATTTATGTCAAAGAGTGTTCTTCCTAAGTTTTCCTCTAACAGTTTTATAGTGACTGGTCTTACATTTAGGTCTCTAATCCATTTTGAGTTTATTTTTGTGTATAGTGTTAGGGAGTGTTCTAATTTCATTCTTTTACATGTAGCTGTCCAGTTTTCCCAGCACCACTTATTGAATAGACTGTCTTTTCTCCATTGTATATCCTTGCCTCCCTTGTCATAGATTAGTTGACCATATGTGCGTGGGTTTATCTCTGGGGTTTCTATCCTGTTCCATTGATCTATATTTCGGATTTTGTGCCAGTACCATATTGTCTTGATTACTGTAGCTTTGTAGTATAGTCTGAAGTCAGGGAGTCTGATTCCTCCAGCTCTGTTTTTTTTCCCTCAAGACTGCTTTGGGTATTTGGGGTCTTTTGTGTCTCCATACAAATTTTAAGATTTTTTTTGCTCTAGTCCTGTAAAAAATGCCACTGGTAATTTGATAGGGATTGCATTGAATCTGTAAATTGCTTTGGGTAGTAGAGTCATTTTCACAATATTGATTCTTCCAATCCAAGAACATGGTGTATCTCTCCATCTGTTTGTGTCATCTTTGATTTCTTTCATCAGTGTTTTAAAGTTTTCTAAGTACAGGTCTTTTACCTCCTTAGGTAGGTTTATTCCTAGATATTTTATTCTTTTTGTTGCAATGGTAAATGGGATTCTTTCCTTAATTTCTCTTTCTGACCTTTTGTTGTTAGTGTATAGGAATGCAAGAGATTTCTGTGCATCAATTTTGTACCCTGAAACTTTACCAAATTCATTGATTAGTTCTAGTAGTTTTCTGGTGGCATCCTTAGGATTCTCTATGTATAGTATCATGTCATCTGCAAACAGTGACAATTTTGCTGCTTCTTTTATAATTTGTATTCCTTTTATTTCTTTTTCTTCTCTGATTGCCGTGGCTAGGACTTCCAAAACTATGTTGAATAATAGTGGCAAGAGGGGACATCCTTATCTTGTTCCTGATCTTAGAGGAAATGCTTTCAGTTTTTCACCATTGAGAATGATGTTTGCTGTGAGTTTGTCGTACATGGCCTTTATTATGCTGAGGTAGGTTCCCTCTATGCCCATTTTCTGGAGAGTTTTTTTAATCATAAATGGGTGTTGAATTTTGTCAAAAGCTTTTTCTACATCTATTGAGATGATCATATGATTTTTATTCTTCAATTTGTTAATATGGTGTATTACATTGATTAATTTGCGTATATTGAAGAATCCTTGCATCTCTGGGATAAATCCCACTTGATCATGGTGTATGATCCTTTTAATGTGTTGTTGGATTCTGTTTGTCAGTATTTTGTTGAGGATTTTTGCATCTATATTCATCAGTGATATTGGTCTGTAATTTTCTTTTTTTGTAGTATCTTTGTCTGGTTTTGGTATCAGGGTGATGGTGGCCTCATAGAATGAGTTTGGGAGTTTTCCTTCCTCTGCAATTTTTTGGAAGAGTTTGAGAAGGATGGGTGTTAGCTCTTCTCCAAATGTTTGATAGAATTCACCTGTGAAGCCATCTGGTCCTGGACTTTTGTTTGTTGGAAGACTTTTAATCACAGTTTCAATTTCATTACTTGTGATTGGTCTGTTCATATTTTCTATTTCTTCCTGGTTCAGCCTTGGAAGGTTATACTTTTCTAGGAATTTTTCCATTTCTTCCAGGTTGTCCATTTTTTTTGGCATAGAGTTGCTTGTAGTAGTCTCTTAGGATGCTTTGAATTTCTGTGGTGTCTGTTGTAACTTCTCCTGTTTCATTTCTAATTTTATTGATTTGAGTCCTCTCCCTCTTTTTCTTGATGAGTCTGGCTAATGGTTTATCAATTTTGTTTATTTTCTCAAAGAACCAGCTTTTAGTTTTATTGATCTGTGCTATTGTTTTATTTCTATTTCATTTATTTCTGATCTCATCTTTATGATTTCTTTCCTTCTGCTAACTTGGTTTTTGTTTGTTCTTCTTTCTCTAGCTCCTTTAGGTGTAAGGTTAGATTGTTTGTTTGAGATTTTTCTTGTTTCTTGAGGTAGGTTTGTATAGCTATAAACTTCCCACTTAGAACTGCTTTTGCTGCATCCCATAGGTTTTGGATCGTTATGTTTTCATTGTCATTTGTCCCCAGATATTTTTTTATTTCCTCTTTGATTTCTTCAGTGATTTTTTGGTTATTTAGCAAGGTATTGTTTAGCCTCCATGTATTTGTGTTTTTTACATTTTTTTCCCGGTAATTCATTTCTAATCTCATAGTGTTGTGGTCAGAAATGATGCTTCATATGATTTCAATTTTCTTAAATTTACTGAGGCTTGATTTGTGACCCAAGATGTGATCTATCCTGGAGAATGTTCTGTGTGCACTTGAGAAGAAAGTGTAATCTGCTGTTTTGGGATGGAATGTCCTATAGATATCAATTAAATCTATCTGTCTATTGTGTCACTTAAAGGTTGAGTTTCCGTATTAATTTTCTGTTTGGATGATCTGTCCATTGGTGTAAGTGAGGTGTTAAAGTCCCCCAGTATTATTGTGTTACTATCGATTTCCCCTTTCAGAGCTGTTAGCAGTTGCCTTATGTATTGAGGTGCTCCTATGTTGGGTGCATATATATTTATAATTGTTATATCTTCTTCTTGGATTGATCCCTTGATCATTACATAGTGTCCCTCCTTGTCTCTTGTAACATTCTTTATGTTAAAGTCTATTTTGTCTGATATGAGTATTGCTACTCCAGCTTTCTTTTGATTTCCATTTGCATGGAATATCCTTTTCCATCCCCTCACTTTCAGTCTGTGTGTGTTCCTAGGTCTGAAGTGGGTCTCTTGTACACAGTATATATGTGGGTCTTGTTTTTGTATCTATTTAGCAAGCCTGTGTCTTTTGGTTGGAGCATTTAATCCATTCACGTTTAAGGTAATTATTGATATGTATGTTCCTATGACCATTTTCTTTATTGTTTTGGGTTTGCTTTGTAGGTCCTTTTCTTCTCTTGTGTTTCCCACTTAGAGAATTTCCTTTAGCATTTGTCGTAGAGCTGGTTGGGTGGTGCTGAATTCTCTCAGCTTTTGCTTGTCTGTAAAGCTTTTGATTTCTCCATCGAATCTGAATGAGATCTTTGCTGGGTAGAGTAATCTTGGTTGTATGTTCTTCCCTTTCATCACTTTAAATATATCATGCCACTCCCTTCTGGCTTGTAGAGTTTCTGCTGAGAAATCAGCTGTTAACCTTATAGGAGTTCCCTTGTATGTTATTTGTCATTTTTCCCTTGCTGCTTTCAGTAATTTTTCTTTGTCTTTAATTTTTACCAGTTTGATTACTATGTGTCTTGGTGTGTTTCTCCTTGGGTTTATCCTGCCTGGGACTCTGCACTTCCTGGACTTGGGTGGCTATTTCCTTTCCCTTGTTAGGGAAGTTTTCAACTATAATCTCTTCAGATATTTTCTCGGGTCCTTTCTCTCTCTCTCCTCCTTCTGGAACCCCTATAATGCGAATATTGTTGCATTTAATGTTGTCCCAGAGGTCTCTTAGGTTGTCTTAATTTCTTTTCATTCTTTTTTCTTTATTCTGTTCCACAGCAGTGAATTCCACCATTCTGTCTTCCAGGTCACTTATCCGTTCTTCTGCCTCAGTTATTCTGCTATTGATTCCTTCTAGTGTATTTTTCAATTCAGTTACTGTATTGTTCATCTCTGTTTGTTTGTTCTTTAATTCTTCTAGGTCTTTGTTAAACATTTCTTGCATCTTCTCGATCTTTGCCTCCATTCTTTTTCCGAGGTCCTGGACCATCTTCACTACCATTATTCTGAATTCTTTTTCTGGAAGGTTGCCTATCTCCACTTCATTTAGTTGTTTTTCTGGGGTTTTATCTTGTTCCTTCATCTGGCACATAGCCCTCTGCCTTTTCATCTTGTCTGTCTTTCTGTGAATGTGGTTTTTTTTCCACAGGCTGCAGGATTGGTCTTCTTGCTTCTGCTGTCTGCCCTCTGGTGGATGAGGCTATCTAAGAGGCTTGTGCAAGTTTCCTGATAGGAGGGACTGGTGGTGGGTAGAGTTGGCTGTTGCTCTGGTGGGCAGAGCTCAGTAAAACTTTAATCTGCTTGTCTGCTGATGGGTGGCACTGAGTTCCCTCCCTGTTGGTTGTTTGGCATGAGGCAACCCAACACTGGAGCCTACCCGGGCTCTTTGGTGGGGCTAATGGTAGATTCTGGGAGGGCTCATGTCAAGGAGTATTTCCCAGAACTTCTGCTTCCAGTGTCCTTGTCCCTTGGTGAGCCACAGCTGACCCCTGCCTCTGCAAGAGACCCTCCAACACTAGCAGGTAGGTCTGGTTCAGTCTCCTATGGGGTCACTCCTCCTTCCCCTGGGTCCCGATGCACACTCTACTTTGTGTGTGCCCTCTAAGAGTGGAGTCTCTGTTTCCCCCAGTCCTGCCAAAGTCCTGCAATCAAATCCTGCTAGCCTTCAAAGTCTGATTCTCTAGGAATTCCTCCTCCTCTTGCCAGGCCTCCAGGGTGGGAAGCCTGATGTCAGGCTCAGAACATTCACTCCAGTGGGTGGACTTCTGTGGTATAAATGTTCTACAGTTTGTGAGTCACCCACCCAGCAGTTATGGGATTTGATTTTATTATGACAGCATCCCTCCTACCATCTCATTGCAGCTTCTCCTTTGTCTTTGCATGTGGGGTATCTTTTTTGGTGAGTTCCAGTGTCTTCCTGTTGATGATTGTTCAGCAGTTAGTGTGATTCCGGTGTTCTTGAAAGAGGGAGTGAGAGCATGTCCTTCTACTCTGCCATCTTGAACCAATCTCTTATTTATTGTCTTTTTATTCACCTATATTTTCTAATCTATATCCTTCTACCAAAATATATATATCACTAGTGTAGTTGGTACAAGATACAGGAAGGGAGAGTATTCGCAGTTAAGAATTTTGATAACAGAATCTCATTGAAGACATAAATACAAAGGGCATTATACAAAGAGCAGAAAAATTAGTGTTTCAAGTGCTTTACTGCATCAAAACCATTCCCTCCTCTCAAAGAAGAAGGCAAATAGTTAAAAGGTAGTTCTCAGTTTAAACGTTGGCCATATTTTTATTCTTACCAGTGAATGTTTTTCCACAAAGTCAGTGTAAACTTAAAACAATGCCTTTTTGTTGTTAAGATGTCATCAGGCAAGTAGGACCAGTCTATGTGGAAAGCACTTTATTCACTTCCAGAAGAAGCAGATTTCGTGGGTAGATGTTGTACATGAGAACTTGTAACTGACTACTTAAAGATGATGGAATTAACAGTCCCCTATCAGTAAACCAAGACAATGCAGTAAACCTGTTAAACCCCATTCAACACTATAAACAATGAGTACTTAAGGAGAACCTCTAGTGACAAAGAAAGAAGCAAACCTGTGACTACTGGGATGAGATCATCACTGTCAGCCTCTAGACTCTGCAGTTACGAAATTCTGAGGGTGCCAGAGCCTCCAGAATTCACGGTATCACTTGAATCACATGCATTCTTAGAGACAAACATTTCTGAGATTAACTACTAGCTCTGCCACATACCAGCTGGGCTAGTTTTTGTCGTTGTTAATTAATTTTTTTAATTAATAGATTTGATTTCTTAGAGCAATTTAGGTTTACAGAAAAATTGAACAGAAAACACAAAGACTTCTCATATACTCCCTTCCCAGTCCCAGAGTGTCCCCTATTATTAACATTTTGCATTAGCCTGGTATATTTGTTACAATTGATGAACCAATACTGATAAATTATCATTAATGAATTTATAATTTACATAGAGTTCACTCTTAGTGTTGTACAATTCTATGGGTTTTTTCACGTGCTTCATGACATGTATCTACCATTATAGTATCATACAGAATAGTTTCACTGCCCTAAAAATTCTCTGTGCTCTGCCTATTCATCCATTCCTTCCTCTAACCCCAGGCAACTACTAATCTTTTCACTGTCTCCATAATTTTGTCTTTCCCAGAATGTCATATAGTTGGAATCATATAGTATATAGCTTTTTCAGACTGGTTCCTTTCACTTAGTAATATGCACTTAAGATTCCTCCATGTCTTTTCATGGTTTGATAGCTCGTTTCTTTTTATAACTGAATGGTGGGCTAGTTCCTGAAATTCTTTGAATATCATTTTCTCATATGTAATAGGAATAATAGTGCCCACCTTGAAGGGTTGTTGCAAATGTTCTATGAGATGATGTATCTAAAGTTCCTGGCAGATAGCAGATATTCAATAAACATCGTTTCCTTCCCTCACTAATTTGGATAAGGACAATGTGGCAGGCTGAATAATGTCTCCCCAAAAGATGTCAACATCCTAGTTCCTGTGAATAATTTACCTTACATAGAAAAAGGGATTTTGCAGATGTGATTAAGACTCTTGAGACAGATTATCCTGGATTATCTTATGGGCCCAATGTAATCATAAGAGTCCTTATAAGAAGGATACATGCAGGTTAGAGACCAAGACGGTGATGAGGAAAGCAGTTGGGGTGATAAGGCATGAGCCAAGAAGTGTGGGCAGCCAGAAGCTGGGAAAGGCAAGGAATGTATGGATTCTCCCTAAAGCCTCCAGAAGGAACACAGCTCTACTGATGCCTTGATCTTAGCCCTCTAAAACCCATATCAGACTTCTGACCTCCAGAATTGTAAGATAATAAATGTGTGTTGTTTGGCTGTAATTTGTTACAGCAGCAATAGGAAACGAATACAGGTGATGAGCCTCAACATTCTCTTTCACTTGCTTCTAGTATGTCTCCCCACACAGAGGCTAGAAACCTAAACCCTACATTTCCCAGAATTTCTTGCAGCTGGGGTTCTGATCACATACTTAACCCAACGAGAAGCCCTTGTGCACATTTTGGAACACGAAAGTGAGGCTTTCGGCTGCTTTGGGCTGAATTTCAGTGGAAGACAAGGTTGTGAAGACGTACATCTACAGCAGCACTCGGCTGGGAGCTCTCAACTCCAAGCTTCCTGGGAATCAACAGCAGAGGAGGCAACGGCAGATTACTCATCCAGCTTCAGCCTCCACTGATTCCCCACCTTCATGGAAGAAGTAGTTGCTCCCCTGGCTGCTAAGTTCTGCTATGTCCTGACAGTCACTCCCAAAGGCCCACCTAGACCCTGCTCCACAGCCTTTCCATTGATTTCCTAAGCAGCTAATGCTCTCTATTAAAGCCCACTCTGCTTAGAAGAACTAGAAATGCTACAATTGAACTCTGGTTGATACAACCTTTATTCTTACCATCCCAGGAGAGGCAGAATTTCTCACCTGGGAGGGCCGGATGTTCTGAGATCATGTACAACAGCCAGCAGGCAGCTCTACCTTGGTCTCAGAACCAACCAACGTTTCCGTCCTATGGCTGTGTTACATCCTTAACTCCCCTTTCTTGAACCAGACCTTCTCAATTACGATCCTTCCTCTTAAATTGGATCAATAATTTCATAATTTTGGAGGGTCTGGGAAGTAAGGATTACTTTAAAAAATTTAAAGACATTGTATAAGTTAATGTCTCTCAGCCTTATGAAAAGAATTTTTAAATTACCCACACTGAAGGAGAAATATGTGATTGGTATTACTGTTCTCATAAGACAGATGGATTTTTTTTTTAAGTTAGAAAAGCTTTCAGCAATTTACTTATATTGATTTAGATGCCTGATTTTGAAAGATACTCCTTTTTTATATGACTCTTCAACCATGTGAATGCTTCTGAAAATGCGTGTCACCCACAACTGTCAACATAGGATTCCAGATTTCCCAGAAATCATTTTGAATTTTTTGAAAAATGTAACCCCCCCCCCCAAAAAAAATTTAACATACGTATCTCATACTAAAGAAAACATGGCGTGCTATAACTTCCAACTATGCCACAGGAGAATAAGTGCTGGGGAAGTCACACTGGAATTAACAAATTAGTTAAACTAAGTTCCATAAAACTTCCACTGTCTTTCTAGGTCTCCATCCTGGTCTGGTGTCCTCACTAGTGTTCTACTCCTTTGTTTTTGAAAGGCTTAGAACAGGACTCAATGAAATTTTTCTAAACAGAGCCAGCTAGCAAATGTTTCGGGCTTTGTGGCTCATATGCTTTCTGTCCCAACTATTCAATCCTACCCTTGTAGCACAAAAGCACTCAATGCATAACAAATGAGTGTGGCTGTGTTCCAATAAAACTTTTTGTGGACACTTAAATTTGAAGTTTTATAAGATTCCCGTGTATGGCTTTTTATTTTAAAATGTAACACCATTCTTAAAGGCTCTTGGGCTGTACAAAAGCAGGCAGCAGGTCAGATTTGGCCCACAGGATGTGGTTTGCCAACTTCTCCTGGGAACCTGGCCATGCCCACTCCAACTTACCCTAAAATTCTCACCAGGGTAAAGTCTTGGTGACCAGCCTTGATGGAGATTTTGCCTCCAAAAATCCAAAGTTTCCTGGGAGAGGAAGAATGATTTTACTTCTGTCTTCTCTACCTAGTGCTCAATCCTTCATAGTTTAGCTGCCACCTATCATTCCAGGTACATCTCTTCCTCCTTCTACCCCCCCAAGCCGGCTTCCACATGCACATAATCTATTCTTAAAGGCTCTTGGGCTGTACAAAAGCAGGCAGCAGGTCAGATTTGGCCCACAGGATGTGGTTTGCCAACTTCTCCTGGGAACCTGGCCATGCCCACTCCAACTTACCCTAAAATTCTCACCAGGGTAAAGTCTTGGTGACCAGCCTTGATGGAGATTTTGCCTCCAAAAATCCAAAGTTTCCTGGGAGAGGAAGAATGATTTTACTTCTGTCTTCTCTACCTAGTGCTCAATCCTTCATAGTTTAGCTGCCACCTATCATTCCAGGTACATCTCTTCCTCCTTCTACCCCCCCAAGCCGGCTTCCACATGCCACATAATCTGCTTCTAGTCACACCTGACTACCTGCCTTTCCCAGTAAGTCAGGCAGCTGTAAACCTCCATGACTTTGTTCACGCTCTTCCCTCCAACTAGAACGACCTGGTCCACATCTCTATCTCATAGATTTTTTGTTGTTGTTCCTCAAGACCCTGTTCAATGTCACTTTTACTTTCTCCAGAAAAGTGAGGTGACGACAATGACTGTCACATGGTCAACACACATAGAATTGGGTGAATGAATGCACAGACCCAGGTGGGGTATCCTGGCTGGTGGAAAGAGGGCTTCAGAGAGCCATGGCATAGGATAAGGTGCTCCATCTGCAAAGTGACGATGACAGAAATGGGGGGACAAGAAGGGGGTACTGATGATAAATAGCTTGCTTCTCAAGATTTCCAAAGGCTACTTTGTCCAAAGGAATGAGAGTAGTTTGGCTCAACGGGAAGAATGGATGCCAGATGCTGATGCTCCAGGGCATGTGCCGCTGCTGGCCGCTCTCCGCAGCTCAGACTCACCCTCGCCCTGGTACATGTTTATCAGGGTCACCACTGGGATTTCATGGGAACTCTTACAGAGCTGGCCTTTACCATTTTTAATGAACATCCCATTCCCTTTCTTTCCTTTTTTATAAGAAAGCTAAAATAAACTTTGAGTCTCTAAAGAATTTGTTCATAATCAATGACTCTCAAGAAGGTGAAAGAAACAGAAAGATTAATTTTTAGGATGGAGAGTGGAAGGGCAAGTTTCAGATAAATGAAGATGTTGTCATCTTTTTAAATGTCATAAAGATAAAACAGCAACTTGATGTAATTGCAGAAAAGAGTCACAGGCCTTTTATGTCACCATGAGCCATCTTTATCTGACCACTTGGATAATTAGAAAGTAAAATTCTATAACCTTTAGGTTTTAAGTGGGCTACAGCGTTTCAGATTCTAACACCATACAAATATCAGCTTTTTATTTTTAACCAAATTTTACCAACCTTTTCTAAAAATGAAGACTGAACAGATCCTAGACTTGCTTACAATGGTCCAATCCTGCTCTCTTTATCTCAACTTTACCTATATTTTCTGCACAAAACACCTGCTGAGCTATACCAGCTTCTAGTTTCTTGCATTTTCTGTTATGAGTTCCTGAAGACTATTATCCCGAAGATTATTATAAGATAATGAAATATGTGCAGAAAGTTTTGCATACATTTTCTCCTTTGAGAGCATGGTAGTTTGCACTCATAAAGATTTTCAGCCAAGAAATTGGAATGTAATTCTAACAGTTTGGCCATTAATGATCATCCGTGTCACATCTAAGAAACAGTTCTGGTTGGAGTTATTTATTATAAGCAATCAAAATGTGCCATTATAGTCCTAAGTACAATATTTACTCAGATGACCTTATTTATCCACCAGAAAAAAATAATGCCAGGCAGCTGCTAGAACTTCTACACTAGGCATGTGAGGAACATGAAGTCCTTGTACATTGCAATGATGTCCTTAAAGACAAATACATTTGTAAAACACTTTGTTGATAATAATAGTAAAATCTTATCAATGCATTGATTGCACTTTCACATACATGCAGCAGGTTGAAGGGATGAGACGCAAAGGAACTAAGAGAAGCTTCTGTTCCTGAAAGATGGTAGAATAACATGGATTGCTGCCATAGCCCCACCCCCAGGTCAACCCTGCAACAAGTAACTCTGTTGCTCACCACTGTAGTTTCAGCTCTGTTTTATTTGTTTTTGTCTTTTTTTAAATTTAGGACTTATTTTCATTGAGTTTAGCAATGATTTTAAAGCATATTGCTCTAATTTATCCATTGTTTGGGTATTTTGTGGTAAGAGGGCATTTCAAAGTAGCTAGTCTTGTGAAACTCACAGAAATAGAAATCTAATAAAATCTGCTTTTAAAACTGGATTCTGTATCAGGATTACTTTCAGCTTTTACAGTGAAGCCTGTGATAAACGTGCTTCTTTTCTTGGTTATAACTTTACATTAATTTTTATCTTTTTTATCAGAGTAATGTATGTCCTTTTTTTAAAGTCAAATAGTGAATTTTCTAGACAGAGACAGGCAGATCAGAGAGACAGACAGACATTCCAGGAAATCTTTAAATCCCAGAATGAACAACTGAAGCCATGTCATCCTCCTTCCATGCCCCCAGGGAACCTATGTGCCCATCCAGGACCTGCCAGGATGCATCAAAGATGCCAGGATCCTCAGGGCACCACCTCCATCTTTGGGGACCTGTGCTTCATTGTCAGAAATCCCTCCTCCAATTCCTCTAGAGAAGACAATTTTGCTCAAAGAAATATTTCCGTACAGTTTAGGCAATTCCATTAATTCTCACAGAAGCACATCCTCTGAAGAGAATGAGCTATGCTTTTTATAATCAGTGATAGTTAACCTTCATACATACATTTGCTCCTTGTAATAGCCAAGTGATGTCCTCATTCTGTGCCTTGTTTAGGTTGAGATTTGGGATATTCCAGGAACTTGGGCCTTAAGAAAGAAGACGGCAGCTTGACAGAGTGGCTGCTTTGGCACACAGATTTGGCATCTCAACAGACGGATGTTGAGATGGGCTTTGCATGCCCACCACTATCCAGGGTTCCTTATTTCAATCTGCTAAGATGACCTAATTTTCTTTTTTTTTCTTTTTTTTTTTTTTGCGGTACGCGGGCCTCTCACTGTTGTGGCCTCTCCCGTTGAGGAGCACAGGCCCCGGACGCGCAGGCTCAGCGGCCATGGCTCACGGGCCCAGCCGCTCCGCGGCATGTGGGATCTTCCCGGACCGAGGCACGAACCCGCGTCCTCTGCATCGGCAGGGGGACTCTCAACCACTGCGCCACCAGGGAAGCCCCGATGACCTAATTTTTGAAATATATAATTATTTTGTAAAACTGTCACTGGGGGGGAAATGAGTAAAACTAGCATACAAACATGCAGGGACTTTTCAAAGTGAGAAAAATCAAGTAAAGACTCAACCCCAGGAACTGGCTCAGCCAGTCTTTCCCTCAGTTCTCTCACTGTCTTAATCTTTATACAGCTGTGGAGAGAGGGCTTACAGAGGTTTAACAGGGCCAGAGTTCTCCACTAAGCTTCCAGAAAGTTCAAGAGACAAGTAGCTTCATAAATTGCCAACATATGTGGAAAACAGTATGGAGGTTCCTTAAAAAACTTAAGATAGAGCTACCATGTGATCTAGCAATCCCATTATTGTACATATATCTGGAGAAAACTCTAATTTGAAAAGATATATGCACCCCTACATTCATAGCAGCACTATTTACAAGAGCCAAGACATGGAAGCAACCTAAATGTCCATGGACAGATGAATGGATAAAGAAGATGTGGTGTGTACACACACACACACACACACACACACACACACAATGGAATACTACTCGGCCATAAAAAAAGAATGAAATAATGCCATTTTCAGCAACATGGATGGACCTAGAGATTGTCATACTAAGTGAAGTAAGTCAGAGAAAGACAAATATCATATGTTATCACTTATATACGGAATCCAAAATATGATACAAATGAACTTATTTACAAAACAGAAACAGACTCACAAACATAAAAAACAAACTTATGGTTACCAAAGGGAAAAGGGGTCAGGGGAGGGATAAATTAGGAGTTTGGGATTAGCAGATACAAATTACTATATATAAAATAGATAAACAAGGTCCTACTGTATAGCCCAGGGAACTATATTCAGTACCTTGTAATAAACTATAATGGAAAAGAATATATATAAAACTGAATCACTTTGCTGTATACCAGAAACTAAACAACATTGTAAATAAACTATACTTCCTTTTTTTTTTTTTTTTTTGCGGTACGCAGGCCTCTCACTGTTGTGGCCTCTCCCGTTGCGGAACACAGGCTCCGGACGCGCAGGCTCAGCGGCCATGGCTCATGGGCCCAGCCTCTCCAAGGTATGTGGGATCTTCCCGGACTGGGGCGCGAACCCGTGTCCCCTGCGTCAGCAGGCGGACTCTCAACCACTGCGCCACCAGGGAAGCCCCAATTTTTTTTTTTAATTGCCAACATAGAAGCCAGAAGTTTGGAGTTCAGAAGTCGGGGACCAATCTCTGACCCTGGATCCCATAGCGGGGAATAGCAGGTACTAGTTTCCAAGACCCTGATGCTTCATTGATGAAGACTGCTTCATGCCTCTTAGCTCAGGATTAATCACAAAGGGCAGCAGTCCACCCTGATGCCTGTTGTGATTAATCCTGAGCTAAGAGGGTGGAGGATGGACGCCCTCCTCCAGCCCTGTGAGTGTACAAGTGGGAAGCTGTCAGGGAGGCAACTCTGGGCTTTGTTCACCTCCTGCCCCAAATAAAGGTGCTCTTTGGTGACCTGCTTCCCCTCTATCTCAACCACAGTGAGCCTCAAGCATCTGAGCAATATGGTGGGTGAATGTGTGTGCAGTAACCTTGGCCATCTCCTGTTGGGTACTACAGACCTAAACGAGGTGAGGAGGTAAAGCATCTCCTCTCTCTCCCTTTTCTTTCCCCAACAGGAGGACGCCAGAGGGTAGGGGGGCAGATGAAAGGTCTTGTCAGAGGCAGGGGAGGAAGAAGAATATTCCATTTTCAAGCTTCAGCAAGAAATCTTTGCCCCTCTCCAAGTGGCACTCAAGTCACTCTCCAGCTGTGTGGTGAAAACTGGACTCAAAGCCATGGACATGAAAATTGCATCCTAGCCTGGGCAAGCTCACCC
>NW_006777418.1:259308-266660 GCF_000442215.2 Lipotes vexillifer | reverse complement strand
CCTGGGCAGGCTCCCCCACCCACCCACCCACTCATAAAAGCAGCTCCAGTGCGACTCAGGCACAGGAACGTTTTCCTGAAAACAGTTCGTTTTGTGAACTCTAGGAATTCTAGGGAGCCAGTATCCAGTGAACAAAGAGCTGAGAGTATATGTCGCGAGTTGGGGGTATTGCTCTGCTGGTCCCTAGGAGGGCCGGTGCAAGGCATAAGAGGGTATGTTGTATTTGTGGCATTAATATGTCTGGGAACAAACTGTATACTGGTCTATGAGGTCTCCCTTCTGGGTGGGCATCTTCCCAGAGGGGAGGCCCTCCCCAGAGAGTTACTCCATGATAACTCCTTAGTGATTTCATGCAAGACAAAAGTATCACCTGTCCACCAATAGTGGGGGTGTTCATGGTATAGCCTCAGAGTGCCCGAGGATGAATGAGACAAAAAGTGAGAGGAAGCATGATGGATATTTGGGTGAGAAAGGAAGGAAAGGAATAAAAAGGAGAAAGAATAAAGCATCCAGGGAGAAGTGTAAATGGGTTTATCTTTGTGCACAAAAACAACAGCTGCATGGATATTGGCAGATAAAGCATTGCCCTGATTGAGGAGGCCATGCTGAATGACAGTGTGTCCTTGATCCTGACTTTTTGCCCATCGGGGTTGGGTCACCACCTTGTCACCTTAATGCACTTGAAGGAGCCATGACAGATTTCCTCCAGGGACACCTGCAGCATTGAACCACAACTCGGTCCTGATCCTTCTGCTGAGGATACAGGGGTCCTGGGACTTGTCTAGGAACCTTACTCAGCTCACTGAGATTAGAGTGACCAAAGTCGCCCGATGGCTCCTCATTCTCATCCACATCTATGTCATCTGGAACAAAGCTGTTGAAGGACTGAGTAAGGTGCCCATCTGCATAGATTCTGAAGGGATTGAAGCAAGACTAGACTTGGAAGCTTAATTTCTGCTTTTCATAATCTATTTATTAATACTGCATTTCCATCATTGCATTTGCTTTTACTGACTTGAAGTTCAGAGATACTCAGTCATCCATTAGCTAGGGAAGCATTAGAGACTAGAGACTCAGGGGATGAGACTCCCAGGCCAGTGATCTTTTTCGTGTACCTAAGCCTCAAGGACTTCTTACCAAAGGAGTTTGTAGCCTGAAAGAGCTTAGAGACTGGCCTTGGGTCACATAGAAAGAATTCTTGGCCCTCATATCTTTGTGTATCTCCACATACAGATAGGGAGTGAAGCAATCAAACTGGATTTCCATGCTCCTGGTAACTAGTACCAGATCTGTCTCAAATGGAGAGAAGGGAATGTCCAAGAGAGATGTTCCAGTCTCACTCTGCTTCCAGCACTGTGTTCCCCCTCTCCTTCTTCATATGGGGAAAGCAGAGGGACCATATAAACAAGAAAGCTAATTGGCTAAGCCATGGTCACCAACATTTTTGGCACCAGGGACCGGTTTCGTGCAAGACAATTTTTCCATGGAGGCAGCGTGGGCGGGGGTTCAGGAGGTGATGCCAGGGATGGGGAGCGGCAGATGAAGCTTCGCTTACTCGCCCGACGCTCACCTCCTGCTGTGCGGCCCGAGGGTTGGGAAACCCTGAACTAAAGAATGGCACAAAATAAATGCCCTGTGTTCACAATCAAAGCTCACAACATGCTATGAACCAAGGGGCCATCATGCACCTTGTACAGAGTTGTGCTTCAGGAGGTTCTGCTGACATTAAACTCAACAGGAATGGAGCTTTCTGGAGGTATACTAAGCCTTACACCTACACCTAATGTCAGGGCTACGAAAACTCATGAATGGCTACACACTTGTTATCTATCACCATCCAGGCTCTCATTGGGAGGAGTCTTTAGCTGAGCATTTCTGAGAGAAAGGTGATGAGGCTGAGAATAGTGCTTGGTTGAAAGAGGAAGAGCTTTCCAAGGTTATCAGGGGCTCCAGGAGCTCAAGAAAAGGCATATGGAGATGTGCTCAACAAGCATGTGTCCTTCATGATGTGCCCAAGGATGCAGCAGGATTTCTGATGGGGTGAGCTGGTGTGTTTGCTGGAGGAACTAAAGCAACAATCATCACAGTTTTGGGGGCTACACCCTTGGCATAGAGGCTGTAGAACCACTCACCTTGTAATGAACCATATGGGTTTACACAAAGAGCTTCCAGTAGCAACAATTATGGGCCAAAGATTAGAAGATCTTTCCTAAGTATTTTATGGAAATGTATACCTCGCTAAAGAAAAAACACTGCCCATACTACTGCCTGATATGGGGTGTCTTCTCACTCTAGTAAATTGGGTTTTAGGGCCTAATGTAATTCAGTTTTGAAAAGTTAAGCTACGTGATGCTTCTCTCATCTCAGCATTGCTGAACGAATTTATGCTCTTCTGTTTATTACATCATTTAATATTTACAACTCTTTGAAGTAATAAGTACTGCTTATCTTCTAAACAGAAGAGTAAATGGAGGCACAGAGAGGTAAATATATATATTTAGTGGACTAGAATAGAAGGAACCAAGGATGAAGAACCTCCTTTTTACTGTGAGGAGTCATTTAAATGCAAATGATAGAAAAGAAAATTCAACTGTTCTAAAAAAAAAAGTGAATGTATTAACTCTGTGATTGACAAATCTGGAACTAGGGCTGTATTCAGACCTCAGGGTTTTTCCAGGAGCTCAACTGATATCCTCAGGATTTAGTTTCCCTCTCTCTTGGCTCTATTCTTATGTGCTTTTCTACCAGCAAGTTCAAAGTGAGATTCTCTTAGGTGCAAGTGCAGCTGAAAATGTGTTGCCTGTTTCACAAGAGTCCCTGCAAACATCTTTATTTTTCCTTGCTGGGTCACATGCCCATCACTGAATCAAAGTAGTTTCCCTAGAAATGATTTTTGTTTGTTTGATTGGTTTCCACTATATTGCAAGGAGCTATACTCTCTCTTGGTTGCCACAAAATTCTTAATTGATCTGAGTTCAAAACAGACATAAAAACATATAAACAAATCACTCACAATCAGATTCTCCATTATCTCTCACTCAGTGGAAAATAAATCTCTATAAAACATTAATCCATTTACAGAAGTCATTAAATAGACCATAAAACTAAATTCCCAATCATCGCTGTCACTAATGGGAAATACCTTTTCACCTGCAAACCAAAAAAATTTTAACTAAAATTAATAGAGAGGGGGGAAAAAATCTAGAAAAATGGAGATTGAACAAAAGTAAACTTTGTATTGCTGCTTGAGATTCATCTTTGTAAGGTAAGAAAAGACATAATGGGCTGAAGCTTCCCATGAGGTGCATGTTCCAGGCAATGTAGCCTCGTTGGCTGCATCAGGTGACTCCAGTGCATACCTCAGTGAGCTCCAAAGCTGTTAAAAGATTATTTTTGAAAGAAGGTGTAATCATGATTCTCAAGCAGGTATAAAATGAACACTTGTGAAAGGTTTAACTAATTAATTAATGAGGGAACAAGAAAGTATTCTGATTGGTTCAAAGGAGAATTCCAAAGAAATACATGTACCTAGGCAGACAAGGAATGATGAAATGAATTTAGATATGGATGAAAAACAGGTCTGTTCATAGGGCAATAACCAATTGCATTCCACTGGACACAAGTGCTTTAATACCTATGGACAAGAATCATTTGTATTAGTATCAGTTTGACACAACTTACAGAGCTGTAAGATAGCTCAAAGACCATGAAAATACAAAAATCTGTTGCATCTCTAATAATGAACTATCAGAAAGAGAAATTAAGAAAACAATCCCATTTACAATTGCATCAAGAAGAATAAAATACCTAGGAATAAATTTAACCAAGGAGATGAAAGACCTGTACACTGAAATCTATAAGACAGTGATGAAAGAAATTGAAGAAGACACAAAGAAATGGAAAGGTATTCCATGTTCATGGATTAGAAGAACTCATACTGTTAAACTGTCCACACTACCCAAGGCAATCTACAGAGTCAGTGCAATCCCTATTAAAATTTCAATTGCATTTTTTTAACATCTTTATTGGAGTATAATTGCTTTACAATGGTGTGTTAGTTTCTGCTTTATAAGAAAGTGAATCAGTTATACATATACCTATGTTCCCATATCTCTTCCCTCTTGCATATCCCTCCCTCCCACCCTCCCTATCCCAGAGAAAAATTGCATTCTTCACAAAAATAAAACAAACAATCCTAAAATTTGTATGGAACCACAAAAGACCCTAAATTGCAAAAACAATCTTGAGAATGAAGAACAAAGCTGGAAGCATCACACTAGCTGATTTTAAACTATATTGTAAAGTTATAGTAATCCAAACAGTATGGTATTGGCATTAAAAACAGATCTATATATATAGACATATATATATAGATAGATATAGATATAGATATATAGAGATAGATAGATAGATAGATAGATAGATATAGATATAGATATATGGAACAGAATAGAGAGCCCAGAAATAAACTCATGCACTTATGGGCAATTAATTTATGACAAAGGAGCCAAGAATACACAATGGGAAAAGGACAGTCTCTTCAATAAATGGTGTTGAGAAAGCTAGAAAGGCACATGCTAAAGAATGAGACTGGACCATTATTTTACACCATAACAAAAAGCTAACTCAAAATGGATTAAAGACTTGAATGTAAGACCTGAAATCATGAAACTCCTAGAAGAAAACATAGGTAAGCTCTTTGACATCAGTCTTGGCAATGATTTTTTGAAATATGACACCAAAAGCAAAAGCACAAAAGCAAAAATAAATAAGTGGAACTACATCAAAGTAAAAAGTTTCTGCACAGCAAAGGAAACCATCAACAAATGAAAAGTCAACCTTCTGAATGGGGGAAAATATTTGCAAATCATATATTTGATAAGTAATTAATATACAAAATATATAAATGGGACTTCCCTGGTGGTTAAGACTCTGAACTTCCATTGCAAGGGGCATGGGATCGATCCCTGGTCAGGGAACTAAGATCACCCATGCCCCATGGCACGGGCAAAAAAAAAAAAAAAAGAAAGAAATATATATATATATCTCATACAACTCAATAGCAAAAAGAAAACACAAACCCAATCTGATTTTAAAATGGGCAAAGGGTCCAAATACATATTTTCTAAAGAAGACATACAGTTCACCAACAGGTACATGAAAAGGTGCTCAACATCACGAATCATCAGGGGAAATGCAAATCAAAACCACAATGTGATCTCACCTCACACCTATTAGAATGGCTACTATGAAAAAGATAAGAAATAACAAACGTTAGCAAGGATGTGGGGAAAAAAGGAACCCTTGTGCTCCCCTATGTTCATTGCAGGACTATTTACAATAACCAAGATAGGTAAATGACCTAAGTGCACAGCAACGATGAATGGATAAAGAAGATGTGGTGTATATATGAATGAAATACTACTCAGTCATAAACAAAGATGAAATCTTGCCATTTGCAACAATATGGATGGACCTTGAGGGTATTAGGCCAAGTGAAATAAGTCAGATGGAGAAAGGCAAATACCATACAATTTCATCCATATGTGGAACATAAATAAATAAATAAACCAAACAAACAAACCAAACACTTAGATACTGAGAATAGATTAGTGGTTACCAGATGGGAAGGGAGTGGGGGGAGGGTAAAATGGATAAAGAGAGTCAACTGTAACATGACAGATAGAAACTAAACTTTTGCCAATGAGCACACTGTAGTGTATACAGTAGTCAAAATATAAAGTTGTACACATGAAACTTACATAATGTTATAAGCCAATGTTACTGATAATAAATAAATATAAAAATTGTTTTAAAAAGAATAACAGGGAGAGAGAATTGAAATGAAAAAATAAGGTATTAAAGAAATAGCAAAAGAAAGCCCCCCAGAACTGAAAGACACATGTCTCTAGACTGAAAAAGTGGAGCCTATTCTACAAATTTTTAACAGGGGAAAACAGGTTCCATGACCATCAGCCTTCTCAGAAGCAGCACTAGAATTTAATGGAGAAATGCCTTCAAAATTGTGATACAGAAATAGTTTCAACCTAAAATTTTATACCCAACCAATATATCCTATTTCAGTTATTATAAGACCTAGTTTTTTCACATACAAAAATCTTTAAAATTGGAATGCACCTTGCAATCACTGTCAGCCAGGTGGCAGCAAGACCTGGTTGTGTTCCTTTGATACATTCTGATAAAATTAATACAGGTCCAACATCAAAGCATCAAGAGTGAGAGTAAAATAAAGACATTTTCAGACCTAGCCAGATTTGACTTACCTTCAATACACTCTATCTAGGGCTGCAATAACAAATTACCAAAAACTAGGTGACTCAGTACAACAGAAAATTATTCTCTTCCAGTTCTGAAGGCTAGAAGTCCAAAAATCAAGGTGTCAGGAAGATTGGTTTCTTCTTGAGGGCTCAGGAGGAAAATCTATTCAATGCCTCACTTCTAGACTGAGGCTCTTGCTAATAATTCTTGGCGTTCTCGGTTTGTGGCAGCATAATTTCAATCTCTGCCTTCACGGTCATATGGCATCCTTCTTGTGTATCTGTCTGTGTCTCCTCTCTTCTTACAAGGACACCAGTCATTTTGGATTAGGGGCCACCCTAATGACTTCATCTTAACTTGGCTACATCTGCAAAGACCCTATTTTCAAATCAGGCCATATTCACAGGTATCACTTAGAAATTAAGCATATCTTTTGGGGGAACACAATTCAACCCACTACACTTTCTAAAGGCTTTATGAAAGATATGTTCCAAAAAAGAATCAATGAACCAAAAACAAGGAAGACAAAAGATCTAGGAAATCAGGGATTCCTGGTAACACAAAGCCCCAGGATGACAACTAAAGCATGTATCCATGATGACAGCTGGGTGGGAGAACTAAAAAGCAACAATCCAGTTTAGAGGATGGAGAGGTTTGAGAAGAAGTAAGGGAAACTCATGGACCACTTGGTATACTTAAGCATGTGGGAAAAAAATCTTTCGAGAGACATAAAATATATCTAAAGGGGAAATGTAAGGATAAGCACACAAAAATATGCAAGTTTTTAGAAGTGGCAATTAACTCTAGGAAAAATAAAGTGTTACACAAAAAGGGATAAATAGTAATTTTAAAATACTTGGCTCTGACATGAATATTTACATAATCATAATAATATAAGCACTGAATTCTGATTTAATCCAGAAATTCCTTGGAAGAATGGAGAACAGAAAGGGAGTGACATTTTTTTTTTTTTTTTTTATTCCTTTTTTTGTTTGTTTTTTGCGGTACGTGGGCCTCTCACTGCTGTGGCCTCTCCCGTTGCAGAGCACAGGCTCCGGATGCGCAGGCCCAGC
>NW_006777418.1:230183-259270 GCF_000442215.2 Lipotes vexillifer | reverse complement strand
CCAGGGCACGAACCCGTGTCCCCTGCATCAGCAGGCGGACTCTCAACCACTGCGCCACCAGGGAAGCCCGGGAGTGACATTTAAGAGGGTGAGATTCTCATCTATCCTAACAGGAAATCAATAGATAATGCCAAGATGAAAATAAATCATTATAAGCATAATCTTAAGAATTACATAATTCAGGGACTTCCCTGGTGGCGCCGTGGCTGGGAGTCCACCTGCCAATGCAGGGGACATGGGTTCGATCCCTGGCCCGGGAGGATCCCACATGCCGCAGAGCAACTGGGCCCGTGCACCACAGCTGCTGAGCCTGTGCTCTGGAGCCCGTGAGCCACAACTACTGAGCCTGTACGCCACAGCTGCTGAGGCACTTGCACCTGGAGCCCATGCTCTGCAACAAAAGAGGCCACCGCAGTGAGAGGCCTGCACACTGCAACGGAGTAGCCCCTCTCACCGCAACTAGAGAGAAAGCCCACACACAGCAACGAAGACCCAACACAGCCAAAAAAAAAAAAAACTGGAAAAAAAATTACATAAATCACTACAAAACAAAGTAACTAAGATGGTTAAAATGTTTGCCTCTAGAGTGTGACTGGTGAAAGAGATTACCATATGCAGTTATAATACCTTTGGTAGTATTTGATTTTTTTCAACTTTTATTAAAAATACTTTTAAAGGGACTTGCCTGGTAGTCAGTCGTTAAGAATCCACCTGCCAATGTAGGGGACACAGGTTCAATCCCTGGTCCGGGAAGATCCCACATGCCACAGAGTAGCTAAGCCCGTGCCCCACAACTACTGAGCCTGCCCTCTAGAGCCCATGAGCCACAACTACTGAGCCCACGTGCCACAGCTACTGAAGCCCACGCACCTAGAGCCCATGCTCTGCAACAAGAGAAGCCACCACAATGAGAAGACCATACACCACATCAAAGAATAGCCCCTGCTCGCTGCAACTAGAGAAAACCGGCACACAGCAACAAAGACCCAGTGCAGCCAAAAATAAATAAATAAATATTTTTAAAATGATTTTAAAGCATTTTTAAAGGAAAAGATTAATAAGAGGGAAAAATGTGTGCTCTGTGTGAAACCTAGCCCAGCTCCCTCAGAGAATTATTTCTTCCTTCACTGAACCCCAATAAGACTTTATACACTGTGCCATGATAGCCCTTCTCACATTGTACAGCCATTACAGCCATTTAATAATCCCTATGCCCCTCTGTGCTGACTCCTTCTTCCTGTCTCCTCTAGCCCACCACCATTTATGAGTTGCTCCAGTCACAGTAGAAACAATTCATTTGCAGTTTTGCCTCCTCCACTCTTGACTGTGAGATTCTGGAATTTCTTATTCATGTCTTTCTCAGTGGCTAGTTCAAACCAAAAAACATAGTAGGTGCTCAGTGACTATTTATTGAATAAATAAATCAGATAAAATATTGAATGAATAAATGAATCTCTGTTTCTGAGAATCTCAGTAGAGCCTACAAATGTATTTTCCATCCATTAAATATTCATAGAGAAGACAGCAAAGTTTCCCGTAAGAACTGTCATCTGTTCTTTAGGAAAAATTTTAGTTGTCTTATTACAATGTAAAAAAACAACATTGTTAAATGTAAGATGACTGAGAATTCCACATACCCATCAGTGTCAAAAATGTGAGATGTTTAAGAGGTGCAGGCTCCCAAACCCATTATGACCGAAAATCAGCTTTAAACAGTACACCAACTATATGTAACAGTAATTGTTACAAGACCCCCTTCAAGTGGTGAGACCACCTTATCAGAGAGGCATCTCCTGAGCACCCTCATTAAAACTGTCACCCTCACCCACCTCATCACCACTACTGGAACTCCCTGTCCCTTCCACCTCTACTTTTCCCTCTAGTATTTTCCTACAACCAGGGAAGCTCACCTGAGCTTTGGTGTCCAGAGTCTTTATTAGGGCACCATGGTCAACACAAAAACTTTCTTGGACAATGGGCATATTCTGTCTTGACACAGGTAATGGCTACATGAGTGTATATAAACTTGTCAAAAACCTTGATCTGGACACTTAAAAATTTGTGCATTTTACTGTATATAGATTACACTTCAGTAAAGTTCTCTTAGCATTAAAAAATTAAAGAGTGCAAATGATAAAATTCATGCAATTTTCTGTGTTATATGATGCAATAAAACATTTTTTTAAAAGATGCTCACACTACTATATTTAAAATAGATAACCAGGGCTTTCCTGGTGGCGCAGTGGTTGAGAGTCCGCCTGCCGATGCAGGGGACACGGGTTCGTGCCCCGGTCCGGGAAGATCCCACATGCCACGGAGCAGCTGGGCCCATGAGCCATGGCCGCTGAGCCTGCACGTCTGGAGCCTGTGCTCCGCAACAGGAGAGGCCACAGCAGTGAGAGGCCCGCGTACCGCAAAAAAAAAAATAGATAACCAACAAGGTCCTACCGTATAGCACAGAGAACTCTGCTCAATATTCTGTAATAACATAAATGGGAAAATAATTTGAAAAAGAATAGATATATGTATATGTATAACTGAACCACTTTGCTGTACACCTGAAACTAACACAACATTGTAAATCAACTATAGTCCAATATAAAATAAAAATTAAAGAAAAAAAGATGCTCGTCATGAATCTCCAACTACGAGTAGCTATTGTGGACTGAATTCTTGTGTTCCCTCAAAATTCATATGTTGAACTCCCAACCCCAGTGTAGATGTATTTGGAGATGGGGCCTATAAGGAAGTAATTAAGGTTAAATGAGGCCTTAAGGGTGGGGTCCTGGTCTAATAGGATTAGTGTCTTTATAAGAAGAGACACCAGAGGGCTTCCCTGGTGGCGCAGTGGTTGAGAGTCTGTCTGCCAATGCAGCAGACATGGGTTCGAGCCCTGGTCTGGGAAGATCCCACATGCCGCGGAGCAACAGGGCCCGTGAGCCACAACTACTGCGCCTGCGCTTCTGGAGCCTGTGCTCCGCAGCAAGAGAGGCCGCGACAGTGAGAGGCCTGCGCACCGCAATGAAGAGTGGACCCCGCTTGCCACAACTAGAGAAAGCCCTTGCACAGAAACGAAGACCCAACACAGCCAAAAATAAATAAATAAATAAATAAATTTATTTAAAAAAAAAAAAAAAAAAGAGACACCAGAAAGTTCTCTCTCTCTCTACACAAAGACAAGGTCACGTGAGCACACAGTAAGAAGACAGTGGTCTGCAAGCCAAGAGTCCTCAAAATGAAACCCACATTGCCAGTACCTTGATCTTGGATTTCCCAGCCCCCAGAACCATGAGAAATAAATTTCTGTTGTTTAAGACACTCAGTCTGTGGTATCTTGGTATGGCAGCCTGAGCAGACTAATGCAGTACCGTAATTACAACAGCCCCAGCTACTGCATCCTGAGATCCATCAATCACCATGTTGGAGCTGAGGCCACTCTTCCCACCAGCCACTCTGCACCAATCATTGAACGTGACAGGAATACAAAGGCAGGCCTGTTCCCGAGAGAGGTAGAACTCCTTTGATGGGGCACTTTGGCTCTAGGCTCCCCATCAGGCTTACCCAAATTTCTTAGAATGCACCACAGTCTCAGACTTTTCCTTCCATCTCTTCTCCACAGCAATCACACCTGCACTGCAGTCTGACAGCATTCCCAACCTCCTCCAGCTCCTTCCTCATTTTCCCTCATAGATGTTTTCCCCAGCAAACCTTTGGCATGTGTAACACCATCATGGTATCTGCTTCTCAGAAGACCCAAACTAACATAACTCCTTAGAAAAAGGAAAGGAGATCAAGTCAACAAGTTACGTGGCAGAAAAAAACCAGCTGTCAGTTAACAAGAATAGTTAGAATATTACAGAAAACTCAAACGTTAGCTACATATATGACAAACTTACCTGTCTAATCACTTAAAGTGGTTTTTACTGTGAGAGCCAAGGGAATTGAGTTTTCTTTGAAACCACTGTTTCTTTGAAACTTTAGTTTATTGAAAACTGCTACTCGGTCTCAAAATACATCCAGTTTTAGCTTCTCATCACAACTCTACCCCAATCTTAAACAAGACAAAATCAGCTGATGGTCTTAGTGATTGTCCATTATCAAGAACATGCTAATAAAGTTGTTGAAAAAAATCAGGTCACAGAGACCGTGAAGACAGACATTCAGCTACCAAGGACCTTGAGGAAGAGGCTGTATCTGGATAGCTCTAGAAACATCTTACTTTATTTAATTACTTAAAGTAATTCAGTCCATCAGTTCACTTCAGGCAGGAACAGAGTGTGTAACAACAACACTTAATCTCGTCTTGCCCTGCCAGTGACTTCTCACTGCAGCTTTAGTTTGAATTATGGGATGTTCTGTCATTATCCATTTGACTCTGTGATCACAGCAGTGTGGCTTGAGATTGGGCAACACCTCGTAAACTTTCTTCCAAGAACTCTGGACAATCTGTCTGAAGAGTCATGTCATGTGGAACACTTTGAGCTTCCTGAGCTCTAGAACTGAAAATCTAAAGTGCTTTGGATCCTCTGCTTAAACAGATGGTCATGCCTTCCAACTCTGAACTGCAGTTTACCCTTTGGTAGTTGTTTTTATAAAAACAAAAGAAAGGTACTCAGGGAATCCATAGGTTTCATTTCTCTATGGAAAAAGGACAACCTATTTTGGTTCAGGCTGACTCTCTAAAGTAGATGTTTATGTACACTCTGCTATATTTAAAATAGTTAACCAACAAGGACCTTCCTGTATAGGAACTCTGCTTAATACTCTGTAATAACCTAAATGGGAAAATAATTTGAAAAAGAATAGATACATGTATATGTATAACTAAATCACTTTGCTGTACATGTGAAACGAACACATCATTAATCAACTATGCTCCAATATAAAACAAAAATTAAAAAATAAAATAAAACAGATGTTTATTCTCTGACTGTATCACTAGAAAGCCCTATTATGTTTCCCTAGTCCATTCACTCGCTCATTCGAATTCACTCATTTTCCTTTATCCTCAAACCTCCAATACCTCCTCCCAATCTTCCCTCATAGCTGAAGACATTGCTACTCTCCTGAGAAAACAGAAGCAATCAGCAGAGAACTTCCACATATTCCTATCATCACAAATTGATACACCTACCAGCATCATGCACATATGCTCTGCCTTCCTGTTACTGTATGGACTGCCCACGCTCATAGCGAAAGCCAAGCATGCACACTCCACCAGCCCCCATTCTCACCTTTTCAAGGCTGTAACATCTTTGTTCTCTCCTACATTATCAGCTTCCCCATCACCCCTGGATCATTCTCTTCAGCACACAGGCATGCTATTGTTTTGTCAATCTTTAAAAACAACCAAAATACAACCCCAACCCCATCCATGACAACAACAACAAAACTTTTACTCTTCCCACCCCAGAAACTGCCCCATATCTCTGCTTCCCTTCACAGCAACGTATGACCTCAGAAGTACTGCCTGTATTCATTGTCTCGAATTCCTCTCCTTCCATCCTCTCTGCAGTGAGACTTTCCCCACATCACCACCAAAATTGCTCTTGTCAAGGTCAACAATGACTACAGCATTCCTAAATCTAAGGTTAATTCTTAATCCTCATCCTATTTGACCCATCGGCAGCATTCAACCCTGTTGAATGCTCCCTCCTCCCTGACATACGTTTTTCCCCTTGAATTCCAGGCTCCCACACACTCCTGGTTTCTATCCTAACTCCCTGATTGCTCCTCAGCCTCCACTGATGTGTCCTCTTCTTTCCCCTGTGGAGCACCACAGGACCCGGCTTGGGCCTGTTCTCTTCTCCATCAATGCTCACTCTCTTGGTGATCTCACCCAGTCTCACAGCTTTAAGTAACATCTATAACCCGATGATTCTCAGATTTGCATCTGCACCCTGAACCTCTCCCTTGAGCTCCAGACTCATATCCACTAACTGGCCCCACATATCCACTTCAATGTCTAAAAGAAAGTTGAAATTGAACATCTCAAAAAACCAAATGGGGCTTCCCTGGTGGCGCAGTGGTTGAGAGTCCGCCTGCCGATGCAGGGGACACGGGTTCGTGCCCTGGTCCGGGAAGATCCCACATGCCGCGGAGCGACTGGGCCAGCGAGCCACGGCCACTGAGCCTGCGCGTCCGGAGCCTGTGCTCTGCAACGGGAGAGGCCACAACAGTGAGAGGGCTGTGTACCGCAAAAAAAAAAAAAACTTCTGGGGCTGGTGAAAATTTTAAGAGATAGATCTTTGACTATATTTTCAACCTCTTCAACTTTATCTATTCAGATTTTATACTGCGTGAGTCGATTTTGTTTAATTTTTTAGAAAAATTGTCTAAATGCTTAAATTTATTGTACAAAATAGTATATTAATGTAGGAGATTGATAGATATTAACTGAATGAAGGAATTAATTACATAATCTTTTTAATGTTCTCCAAATCTGTGGTCAGATTTTCTTTCTTATTCCCAAGGCTGTTTACACAAGAGCTTTTTTCTTGATTAGATATGCCAAAATTTTACGCATTTTATTATTTTTCTGAAAGAAAGAATATTTGTTATCTTATAAGAGAAAGAGGCAACATTACTATTATTTACAAGTGAATAGATTTTTCTTGGGTAATTTTACTCTCATTTCTAATTTTTTATATCATAACTAGTAAAAATAGACTAAATAATTTGATTTCTTGGAATATATGTTGAGATATGTTTTGTTTTGTTTTTTTCTAATGGATGGTGAATATTTGTGATTGCCCCATCTGAGTTTTTTTAAATGTTTTTTTCAGTGTTGTGGATACAAAACCTTATAAACATAGAAATATACATATATAAATATATATATATACATAGCTTGTTAGCTGTTACTAAAAGCCCTCAGATCTTAATTATTTGTTTACACAATCTGCTAATATCTGAAGTCTCCCATAATAGGTAGAATTTGTTTATCCTAGTATTTTAAACAGTTTTTGCTCCTATAGTGTGAATCATTACTTTTGGTAACAAAGTTTTCAAGAGTATCAAGTGTTAGTGAGTTGTACATGTTATCAATATTAAATATCTTTATTTGATTCATTTGTTGTTTTTTGGCCTTGGATTCCATTTTAACTGCTATTACTGTTACAACATTTGCTTTTTTTTTTTTTTTTTTTTTTTTTGCGGTACGCAGCCCTCTCACTGTTGTGGCCTCTCCCGTTGCAGAGCACAGGCTCCGGACGCACAGGTTCAGCGGCCATGGCTCACAGGCCTAGTCGCTCCACGGCATGTGGGATCTTCCCAGACCGGGGCATGAACCCGTGTCCCCTGCATCGGCAGGCGGACTCTCAACCACTGCGCCACCAGGGAAGCCCAACATTTTCTTTTTTTTAGCTTGTACTTTTCTAGTATATTTTCCCTTTATATGTTATTTTATATGTTATTTTACTTAAGGCATGCCTTTTGTTAACAGCATACAACTATATTTCATTTTATTTTACTTTTTATCCTGTCCAAGAGTCAGTTTTTGTGATTACTGATATATCTGGATTTACTCCTGATTCTTTGCAAGCATTTTAATTATGCACCTTTCAGAGTTTCCTTTTGATTTTTATTTCCACAGGTGTAAGTTCTTCTGTTCATTTGATTCATCATATCTCTTCCACAGCATTTGTTTTCTCTAAATATTTGATGATCCTGCACTGTGGGCTCAACTTTGAATTTGAGATTCTCTCCCACATGTGGATATTTTCTGACTTCCTCAGTCTGCTTCTGATGACTATGAGAGACAAGCAGGACAAACTACTAGTTAGGATCTAAGAACAGTGTACTGTTTGAATAAGGGCTTCCATTCCTGCCAGGTGCTGCCAGTCTTCCACAGCACAATGCTGATTCTCTTGACCAAATACCCACAGTTGTGGGTACAGCCTGTGGACAAGTCCCTCTGCTGCTGAGCACTTAGCACAGCTGTCTTGGTAAACGTCAACCCTCTTTACCACCAGAACATTGTTCCGCAACCAGTCACTCTACGATCACACCAGGGATATCTTCTCTTCTACCTTCAGGACTTTAGTATCTCCATTTCTGTTCTCTCCTCTTACAGTCCTCTCCTCCTGGGCCTATTTCCCATCTGCCTTACTCTTGCCTAGAGTTTAGTGATAAATGGAATGATCACTGTTCTCTGCATTCTCATTCAAATAAACCAACCTACAAAAGACACATTGAG
Source organism: Lipotes vexillifer (assembly GCF_000442215.2). Taxonomy (NCBI): domain Eukaryota; kingdom Metazoa; phylum Chordata; class Mammalia; order Artiodactyla; family Lipotidae; genus Lipotes; species Lipotes vexillifer. The sequence continues at coordinate 251,073 of NW_006777418.1, read as the reverse complement.
AAACTGTGGAAACTGAAATATAAACTGGTATCAGATCAGTGATTCCTCAGCTGGGGGTGACTTTTCATCCCAGTCTGCAGACATTTTTAATTGTCACAGTGGGTGGAATGCTACTAACATCTACTGGTAGAGACCAGAAATGCTCCTAAACATCCTGAAATGCACAGAACAGCCTCCCTCAAAACAGAGAATTATCGTATCCAAAATTTCAATAGTGCCAAAGTTGAGAAACCCTGTATTAGATGATAATAAAGAACTATTAATTTTATAAGGTATGATAACAGCACAGTGATCAGGTTTTTTTTTTTTTTTTTCAAGTCCTTATTGGTTAGAGCTGCATATTTAAGCAGGTCAAAGAGTGAAAAAAACATAAGATTTTGAGATTTGGGCTAGAATTATTTTTTAAAAAATAGAGGTAGGGTAGGGACTTCCCTGGTGGCACAGTGGTTAAGAATCTGCCTGACAATGCAGGACACGGGTTCAACCCCTGGTCCGGGAAGATCCCACATGTCACATGAAACTAAGCCTGTGAGCCACAACTACTGAGCCCACAAGCCACAACTACTGAGCCCACGTGCCACAACTACTGAAGCCCATGTGCCTAGAGCTCATGCTCCGCAACAAGAGAAGCCACTGAAATGAGAAGCCTGCGCACCACAATGAAGAGTAGCTCCCGCTCGCTGCAACTAGAGAAAGCCCGCACACAGCAACAAAGACCCAACGCAGCCATAAATAAATAAATAAATTTATTTATTTTTTTAAAAATAGAGGTAGGGTAAATTAAATAAGATGGAAAAATTGTTAATTTTTGAAGCTGGGTAATGGTTACATAGGTGTTCAGTAGCCTCAACTTTTACATTTGAAAATATCTGTAATTTAAAGCTAAAATATTTTAATTAAATTCAAAGACATTTTATGACATTTTATAATCTGTTTATTCTTGATAATATAAAAGAGGTATTATTTAAATTTCAATACTTTTATAAAAAGCATGGATTGGGGGATCAGATAGACCTTGAATGGAGTTCCTCTCTGCCACCTAATAGCTGAACAGAAAATGGAGAGTGTTTTGAGTGAAAGGAAGGTATACCAAAAAAGGTATGTCAGGAGACAGGTGAGGACACAAGCCTACCCAGGGGAGCTGGTGTGTTGCCTGGTTGGAAATAAGACTAGATGAGGCAGGCCCAGACTATGGAGATGCTTAAAAGTCAGGCAGAGAAGTGAAAGTTTGTTAAGATAGAAAATAAGGCATTGTTAAAGGGGCATATTAATTTGGGGGAAGAAGTCAAAATGAGTTGCCTGGAAAAAAATCAATGTACCAGCTGAGAGTGATGATGCAAAAGGGTCATAGGACGTTTCAAGAGAAAAATAGAAATAATATCAGGAAGAAGGAAACACAGTTAGGTTAATGCCGATTTGAGGCTTAAGATCATGCATTTCCAGTGAACCCAGTCCACATGCTCATGTGACTTTGTCCAACAGCATTGAACTGCTCAAATGGAGCCCCAGAGAAGACAGAGGGTAGGGTTCTTTCAAGGTTGGAGATTTGTCAGGTGAGTATGACAGACAGAGAAGGGGGAAGAAATTTGACAGTATTTGCAAAGGACCAATTATTCCTGGAATCATGGAATCTACCTGGAGAAGAGGGAAATAAAATGAGGGGAAAGTGATGGTATCAATGAACTTGCTGTCAAAATAATGTTAAAGGATTACGCTCTTGGGTACCCGAGCAAGCAAACTGGAAGGACAGGAGGCGGTAGTCAGAGAGCAGGATATCTGAAGCTGAGACTTCAGATGGAGTCGTTTCTGGCAATGACTAAGTCCAAGGTGTGACAGTGGGACTAAGTGGCTGGATTGGAATGAAGTTACTAAACATTAAGGTCGATGATCACAAGAGACCCAGGGTTCCCTCTGACAGCCTGTCCTTCTTAATTAATTATCTTTGATGGGAGAAAAAGCAGCTATGACCCATGCTGGGCATAGCAAGAACCATGAAACCTCTTCTTGGTTCTTACACCCTGTGATGCTCCACAATCCCTTTACTAAAAACGAATGGGTATTTATATATTAGGACATGAGATGACACCCCTATGGTATATGAATGCATGACAAGTCTCATTTAATCCAGGATGCTAGGTTTAGGGGGCATACTGAGGTGTGGCAGTGGGAACCTGGGGAGTGAGAAGGTGGCGTGGAGCCCTTCTGCGGCAGGGGTGAGAGAGTTGAAAAAAGAAATGGATGAATGAGGGCTGCTTTTTAAACGTTCTCTTAAGGTCAGCGCTGGCTAATTTTTACATATTGCACATTGAATCTGGCATGCATCAAAGAGATTATAATGTAAAGTTAGTCAGATAAATTTGATTTTATCACAATCAGTTCTTTTAATAAGACCACAAAGAACCTCATCTATTTCAGAAAGGATTACCCAAAAGGTTAACATCTCTTTTTGTACCAACAATAGCTCAAAACAGGATCTAACTTCAAGCTAGATGAGGATAGATTCTTTTTGTTACTCAGTGGCTGTCCAATAGCAGAAAGGTCAGTATGTACTTGTTAAATTATGAAGAACAAAAGTAGTCTTCTGTTTTCCTCTGGCTGTTCAGGGCAGATACAACCATCCCTAAATCAGAAGTGCTCACTCAGTCATATGAGTGTATTAGGCCATCAATAATCTCTATCCTTTTCCACACTTTTTTACTGTTAGGCTCAGTGCCTGCCTCTGGGGATAAGCAAAGGGAAAAAGATTAACTTAAAGTCCACTACATTGCCTTTCATTGATTTATCCAACAAATATTTATTGAGAATTTCCTATGAGCTGGGCATTCTGCAGGTGCTCTGAATAGAGACTAGAGACTGTTCTAGCCTTCAAGAGATTACAGTCTACTGAAGATGGCGAAACAGGTACTTTCAAAACTGGGGAGATCTAATTACTAAGATTCATTCGCTTCTTCCATAATTTTGTAAGCTATGTGCCAAGTAAATTTTTAAGCCCTAGGAATAAATACAGATATACAGATATAGTCCCTGTCTTGATTGAGTCATTATAGGAGCAAAGAGGACGTAAACCTGCTAGGGTAATCAGGGAAGTCTCCTTGGAGGAGCTGCCCTTCTGTTGAATCTTGAATATAGACCAGAAGCCTCAAGCAAAGAAGCATGGGAAAACATTCTGAGCAAAGCATCAGAATCAAGAAATCACAATGCATTTAAGAAACTGCAATATGGGCTTCCCTGGTGGCGCAGTGGTTGAGAATCTGCCTGGCAATGCAGGGGACACGGGTTCGAACCCTGGTCTGGGAGGATCCCACATGCCGCGGAGCAACTAGGCCCGTAAGCCACAGCTACTGAGCCTGCGCGTCTGGAGCCTGTGCTCCGCAACGGGAGAGGCTGCGATAGTGAGAGGCCCACGCACCGCGATGAAGAGTGGCCCCCGCTCACCACAACTAGAGAAAGCCCTCGCACAGAAACAAAGACCCAACACAGCCAAAAATAATAAATAAATAAATAAATAAATAAATAAGAAACTGCGATAAATTAGAATGGTTGGAGCTAATGCCTGGGTGTGAGGGAGCAGTGAGAGATGAGGCATGTACATCATGTTAAAAAATTTAAACTTACTCTGGAGATGATGGTAAGCTATTTAAGGATGTTCAAGGATCTTTTTGAGCAGGGGAATAACATGATTGGGCTGCATTTTGGATAGATCATTCTGTAGCAATATGGAAGCAAGAATTTTCTTGCTTTATGTCAGGCAAAACTGGAAGCCACGAGTATAATGAGCAGCTCAGTGCAATGATCCTGACAAGAAATAATAAGGATCTGAATCAAGACAATAGCACTGAGGATAAAAATATGATAATAGAGTGAACTTGAGAAATGTTTAGTAAGAATAGACAGGATTTGGGTGGGTGATCAGAGGAGAAATGAAAGGATTAGAGGAGTCAAGGATGACTTTCAGGTGTCTGTTTTGTGCTACATTGTGGCATCATTAGCTGATATAACAACAGGAAAAGAAACATGCTTCAAGGTAGATGTGGTTCTCGAGTTAGATGCACCGTGATGCCGTTTTTGCCCCAAGGGAAAAAGTGCGATAGAGCAGGCTAGGTTAAACATACAAGTTAAATACATAGGAGAGAGACCTTATCAAAATTAAAAACTTCTGCTCCACCAAAGACTCTGTGAAGAGTAAGAAAAGACAGGCCTTGTATCTAGAATATACAAAGAACTCTCATAATTTAGTAGTCAACAAACAAACAATCCAAATAGAGACTGGGCAAGATACCTCATCAAAGACAGGAAAAGATACTTGACCAAAGAGGATATATGGCAAATAAGCACGTGAAAAGTTGTTCAACATCATTAACCATGTTAACAAAAATTAAAGAGAAATGAAAATTAAGACCACAATAAGATATCACCACACACCTAATAAAATGGCTAAAATAAAAAATAGTAGTGGGACTTCCCTGGTGGCACAGTGGTTAAGAATCTGCCTGCCAATGCAGGGGACATGAGTTCCATCCCTGGTCCGGGAAGATCCCACATGCCGTGGAGCAACTAAGCCTGTGCACCACAACTACTGAGCCTGCACTCTACAGCCCGCGAGCCACAACTACTGAGCCCATGTGCCACAACTACTGAAGCCTGCACACCTAGAGCCTGTGCTCCGCAACAAGAGAAGCCACCGCAATAAGAAGCCCGGGCACCGCAACGAAAAGCAGCCCCCGCTCTCCACAACTAGAGAAAGCCCACGAGCATCAACGAAGACCCAACGCAGCCAAAAATAAATAAAATTTTTTAAAAAGTAAAAATGTGTCTTTAAAAAAAATAAAACAAACCAAAAAGAAAAAAAAATAGAAGTAACACCAAATGCTGGCCAGGATGCAGAGAAACTGGATCACTCATCCATTGCTATGGGAATGTGAAGTGGTACAGCCACTCTGGGAAATAGTTCGGCAGTTTCTTAACAAAACTACCTTAGACTTTACCATTCAACCCAGCAATTGAATACTTAGGCATTTATCCCAGAGAAATAAAAACTTATGTTTACACATAGGTTACAAAACCACATTACAAAACCATGAATGTTTATAGCAGCTTTATTTGTAATAGCCTAGAAAACTGGAAAAACAAAAAAACAAACAGATGTCCTTCAAAGGGTAAACGGTTAAACAAACTGGCATTTCCACACCACGGAATACTATTCAGCAAACAAAACAACTATTGACACAAGAAACTGGGATGGATTTCATAGAAATTATGTTCAGTGAAAAAAAGCCAGGTGGCTACATACTATATTATTAACATATTATTACCTTTCTTGAATGTTATATATATATACATATATATACATATATATATATATGCACATACACACACACATACAAATGAGTGCATGTGAAAGTGGTGAGATTTGAATGAGTTCTATGGATTGTACCAATGTCGATAAGTTTTTACTTTATTTTGTTTTTATTTTATTACCATTATATAAGATGTTACCGTGGGAGAAAACTAGATGAAGGGTACACGGACCCCACTTTACATTTTTTCAGACTTCACTAAGTTTCAAACACACTAGCTGCCTGACATTCCTGAAGAACAGCGGAAGGGCTTTCTGGACTCGAGGCACTGAATACATCACTTCAATAAGTGAAGGAATAGATGAACAGACAAAAGGTTGAAGTAAACAAAGTTCATGATGGGTCCTCCTCCCCACCATTACCACCAGTTCCAAGTCAGGCATCGTGGTCCTGACCTTTGTCTGCTACCCGTTCTTTACAGATCCATGGTCCACGGAAGGATAAAGAATAGGGAGTGTTCACCTATGGCCACACTTACCATACAGCCCAGTTAGTCAACACACAAGTCCTCATTCAAATATTGCGAAAATTCATCAGATGACACGGTTTGGGGGAGACAAGGGTGTGACCCTCAGTCCAGAGACATTCTTCCCCAGGTGCCCTAATTCCACCAATAAAAACTGCTGTGCAGGCATGTTCTAGACGATTCTCCTCCAGTCAGCAATTCTTTGCAAGAAGTAAGCCCTAAGTTCTGTTGACTGAAGAACTTCCTGGGGTTGCAGCTTCCTAGTTAGAGCAGTTTTGGAAATGGAGGCTTTAAGTGACTGTGAGCCAGCCTGCCCTCTGCTCATATATTGGCTTTTTGGAGCCTCTCTGAGGAGGGTTTGCAGTGGAGTAGGCCTTTTCCTTGTAACCCGAGATCTTGGCTAATGACCGTCACGTGTTTCTCTGATAGGGAACAGCAACCTAGCAGAGCCTTTCAAGGATAGCTTTGCACATTAAAAATTGACGTGAAGTGAGAGGCCTGCGTACCCCAAAAAAAAAAAAAAAAAAAAAAAAAAAAAATTGACGTGATACTTTAACGTTTAATATTTAAACAAAACGCTTAGTGTTTACCAGTACTGCATATTTCCATATGTATTGAATGCGGGGAAAAGTCTGTTGGGCTGGGGGAGCATTACTAAGAAAACTGTTTAATATTCATGGTATATATTCCTAAAAAGTCAATTTGGGGTTTTTAGCTTATGGTTTTTCTGGAATAATGTTTTTCTCTTCAGCCTACAGACAATATTTAGGTTGGAAGGATAGTCGACTGTCATCTCTTCCAATGGACACAAGCACTGGAAAACCCCCAAATCTTGGCTTTTACATCAGCCATTCTCAACCTTTATTTCTGCAAGACATTGAGGGTTGCCACTAGCAACCTAGCAATACAAAATTTTGTATTTTGTCATAAATACAAAATCCAATTGTTTAAAAAATGCGTGTACGTTAAACAGGGTTTTTCTAAGGGAGGGAATAAAAGGTGACTGGCAAAAACAAACAGGGGCCAAAATGTCAAAGAGTCGGGACTGGGGGCTTCCCTGGTGGCGCAGTGGTTGAGAGTCCGCCTGCCGATGCAGGGGACGCGGGTTCGTGCCCCGGGCCTGGGAAGTTCCCACATGCCGCGGAGCGGCTGGGCCCGTGAGCCATGGCCGCTGAGCCTGCGAGTCCGGAGCCTGTGCTCCGCGGCGGGAGAGGCCGCAACGGTGAGGGGCTCGCGTACCGCAAAAAAAAAAGAAAAGAGTAGGGATTGGGCATCTATATGTAACAAGCCGGGAAGAAGAAAAACAAAACCAAAAGCAAACAGAATGATGAAAAGTTCCTGCAATTAAATAGTCCAGCTATATTCAGGTGGTATTCGTACAGGTAAAATATTAAGTGTAGTCTGTAAAGTAATGAGGCTCATTCCATAAGCCACACATAAGGACCAGTCTCAATACATTCTCCTGGCACCTTCTAGGTGCAACAGTGAATGACCTCCAATGTCCCTCACTTCCACTCATCACTCTGACACCTTTGCTCAAGAGTCAAGATGCCAGGAGAAAGGGCCTGATAGGTCAAGCTTAAGTCATCCATCGCCAATTACCCAGGTGAATTGCCTGCCCTTCTTGTACTGCGGGAGGGGAGAAAAAGGCTCATTCATTTAGTTACTATCATTTTTTGAGTTTGTACTAGAGGCTAGGCACTATTCTGGGCACTAGGGAGACAGCTGTGAACAAAGGAGACGAAGTCTCTGCTCTCATGGTGCTTACATTCTAGACCATTTGGAGAAACATCACTCCAGGCAAGGAGAACAGCAATGGCAAAGGCTCAGAAGCTGGAATGAGCTTGGCAAGTTAGAGGAACTGGAGCAGTGAAAGCAATGGGGAGAAAGCAGCATTAGAGTAATGTTTTTCTCTCCTGATGCTTCCTTCCAGGTAGCAGGAGCTCCAACAGCACTGCACCCCTAGCTGTCAGACTTATTCGCCCATTCACAGCGGAGGAGAAATTCCCAGTGGGAAACAGATGCTCTTAAAGAAGGGAGCAGCCTTCTCATAAACAAATGTCTACTAGAGTTTTCATCCCATCTAGCTTGGTGCGTAACCTTCAGAATCCTGAAGGGATTCAGTATTTAAATGGTCAAAACACTTTTTCTGTACTACTCTTATTTAAGCAAACTTATTTTCTTAATTGTTCTAGCAGATTAATTGTGCTAAAGACTTTTCCAAAGGCTGGAGGTGGGGCAGAACAACTGAAAGAGATGCCTCTGAGGCACTCCAGCCTTTTTGAGTATACTGAAGCAGCCTTCCCAAGGCTGTGAGCAAGGGAGCAGAGCAGATGTCTCCAGGCAAGAACAGAACTAGAAAAACAAAGAGAACTCCTCGAAGACTCAAAAAGCTGACAGCCAACCTATAAAGCACAGAAAATTCTCCCACAACTCAAAAATCAGATAGTTCACCTATAAAGTAAAAAGAGATTCCTGGGGCTTCCCTGGTGACGCAGTGGTTGAGAGTCCGCCTGCCGATGCAGGGGACACGGGTTCGTGCCCCGGTCCGGGAAGATCCCACATGCCGCGGAGCGGCTGGGCCCGTGAGCCATGGCCGCTGGGCCTGCGCATCTGGAGCCTGTGCTCCGCAGCGGGAGAGGCCGCAGCAGTGAGAGGCCCACGTACCGCAAAAAAAAAAAAAAACTGTGGACTATGTAGTGGTAACTTGACTGAGAATGTGTCATTCCAGGTGATTTTTATGTTAGCCCATCTTACTCTCCTATTTCAATTTTCTACTGTAACTGAAAAAATGGCGATCATTTTCTCTAAGAAAAATTCTGCAAAATAAAATGCAGTCCACTAATATACAAGCTATAGAAACATGTAAACATCTTTTAAAGGGAAATTCACAACAGCTGCAGCATCCTTAACCATACTGGCAGATCGACTCCAATTCATCCACCATAACTGATTTAATATGAGAGTATAATTAGTACTGTTGATTACTATCTGGTGCCAGATATCCCAAATGCCCCACCTTCATGCTAATTAATCTTGAAAACTTTCCAAGCTTTCCTCTACCCTGCCTGCCTCTGTTCCCTGCATCAGCGCACACGTAGCGTTCTACTCAAACAAACAGAACAACAAGAATGGCATCACTAGCTCTTGCACACAGTTGGTATTCAGTAAATGTTTGTTTATTCAAATCACTGCTCCTTCATCACAGTAATTCTCATTAGAATGGAAAACCAAGAGTCAAGATTTAGGCTTGGGTCACTTTAACCAGCATTGGTTTTTAAGACCATGAAAACCCAAATGTTCAAGTTACTACTAAAAAGCAATCTTTAGAACACCCAAAGAATCATCACAGGGGTAATTTGTTGTGAGTACACTGCATTTGGCCCCTGAAAGATGATCGGCTATACCATTAATATCTCACTGATCTATTGATAAATGAAATCGATGGAATCTAACAGAACTAGGCAGTGAGGCTATTAAAAATTAGGCCAAAAGCCTAAATACACTGAATGATCTCTGATCTCTTACAAGAATATAGTTTACACTGAAGTATTTGCAAAGTAACTAAGTATACTTGATAAATGGCTGGGCGATTATCATCTTCAACAAAGATAGATTCACAGCTTTTGCTTCCTGTGGCCCCTTCCTCATCTGCCCTGCCCTTTTGGGAAATTCTACAACCTCATAAATCCAGCATTACTTTTCTATTCCAGTGATCCCCTAAAAACACAGCAAGATTCTTCCAGGAGCTACCACTTCAAAACAATGGTTTAGAGTTCTTCTCATTGGAGTCATGATGGTCAAGTGTGGTAGGTAGAGGAAAATACCAAGAATGGGCCCAAGAATTGGAAGAAGCCAGGTCAGAATATCCCATTTGGAAAGTCATAGTTCTCCACCAACTGTGGCAAGTTCTGTAGCCCTTATTCACATTTCTTAATGGAAGGTACATGCCACTGCTCTGGGGAGCTAAACTTTCTATTTGAGAAAAAATAATCTTTAACTATACTTCAGTTGAAAAAAAAAGAAAGAAACAATAGTCTTGGAATTCAGCTACTTAATAACTCTTCTAGAACAGGGAGAGAAAAGGAATAGTTGAGGATTGGAGTTCCCTGACATTTTTCATCTGCAGCACTAGCTTTGCTTGAGAAGATAGTGATTGTAAGCGCTAAGATGAGTCTGGTAAATTATACAAAAGGGCCTGGTACCATGCTCTGACATCACACAGAGAACTTAACACTTTTTTCTCTCCATTTCAACATGCTTGTCTTCAGATGCACCTAACAGCACCTGCAGGAATGGCCCTGGGGCTTCAGCATATTGGCAAGAAAGAGTAACACTGAGGTCAGATCATCTTAGGCTTTCATAAGGCTTTACACTCTTCAGAGCACTTAAATCACTTCGCAGGTCTCTCAGGCGCCTCTCTGCCTAGTTCTTCACCAAGTCCACTTTCTCCTTCTCTCTCTTACTGTGGGCATTTCCCAAACCTCAGTTCTCATCGACCCCAAATCTTCCTTGCCACGTTTCCCCATATTGATCTGCTGCAGTCTCAGAACTCCAGCCCTGACCTCTATACTAATGATTCTCACATCTTTATCTGTGAAAATCAGAAATATTTACTAAGTATCTATAGGCAAATACATTTTTAAGTTTAAAAGTGATAGAAGAAGTAAGGAAAAATTCTGGTGTTTGTGCAAAATTAGAAATGTCTGCACCTGTAAATGTAAAAAAATTAAGAGGCAAACAATAAACCAGAAAAATATTGCAATAAGCACAATGATTTAGCATATATAAAAATTATAATAACATAAATATTATGGTATATAATAGATAATTCACAAAAGAAGAAATGCAGATCTCATACATATATGGGAGAAAATATATACTTAAAGAAATGCAAATTTAAACAACTTAAATAGAAACATAGCCATAATTGTGGATGATAATTGATGTACAAACATGTTCATATTGTGTCATTACCATAATAACAAACTGGAATCCATCTAAGTGTCTAACATCAGGGTAATGATTAGGCAATTATAGTACTATATATACTAGGATTCACGGTGGGGCTTTAGGGGATCTTCAAATGTTTCAAAAACAAAAGAATTTTTACCAAATAGTGAAGATTTAAACTGCTTGAGGAGGTTTTTGGTTAAATATGAAGGTTTGGATAACTGCATTACTTTTGCTTGCTTCTAAAAGTCCTCTAAAATGACTATAAAGGGTTGAAGACAAAGGACAAAGGACCGGAAAAGAGAATGATAATTCAATAAAATTTCAGGAAGTGGAAAGCAGATAAAGAAGTCAAAATTGACTTGGCAGAGCTGAAGAAAGCTGAAACCCAAGTGCCTAAGGAGCAGAAACCAATGAGAAAATGCTGATCCACCCCCACCCAAAACCACTGAAAGGCTCAGAAATCAGCAGTCTCAGCTATACTGGGGGAGAACCAAGTGGTGAAAAATTTTTATGGGAAACAGTTAGAGTGCAGGTCCCTCTTTCTCTTTGAGCAGCCAGGCAATAACATTTAACTATCCCCCAAAGAGATAGGAGATTTACTCTCTGAAGCTTTGCACTTCAAACAAAAACAAATCAGAACCCGAGGCATCAAGAAAAAAATCACTCTAAAAAAGATAGGAGAGTAAAAAACACATTTTTAAAAATTTCCATCCAAAAATATCAAAAATTTAAAAATAACTTCAAACAACCCACGTGTCCACCAATAAGGAAACGGATGAATCAACTATGAAACATCCACACAATGGAGAACCATGCAACCATGAAAACAGAAAGAGAAAGACCTCTATATACCAATACGGAGTTATCTTCAGGATGGTATTAAATGAAAAAGAGCAAATTGTGGAACAAGTTTATAGTATTCTACTTTTTGTGAAGGAAAAACAAGAGGATAATACATACTTGCCTATTATTGCAAAAAAAAAATGGAATAATAAACCAGAAACTAATTTTAAAAAATGGGGAACAGAGGAGGAATCAGGTAGAAGGGATAAAGATGGAAGTAAGACTTCTCTGAATTTACATATTTACCAGTTTTCTTTGACTCATGTAAGTATTCTCTGTAATTCAAAAATAAAATTAACTGAATAGGGAAAGAAACTAAATGCTGGATTTAAAACAAAATGAAGCAAACTGAAATATATACATCAAATTTTGAACATAACCACACAGAGGACAACATTTCTCAGGGGATTTTTAAGCTTAGTACACTGCTATCCATCTTAATGAGATATGTTATAAAGACCAAAAGAACTATAAAGAAATCTTAATCTTTATTTTTGGTAGTAGTAATATTGGTGCTATTGTTTAAAGTACTGTAGGGTAAAGCAAATAAGTAATTTTGTTAGTGTTATTAGGAAAGAAAATTGTTAGTGTAAAAAGGAAGAGATACATATATAAAATCAAAGAAGGTAAAAAAATAATCTATTGTGTTAAATTTGAATTAGAAATATTATTATAAACTCATGATTTTTAAAAAACATATTTCCTAATTCTATCCACTGAAAGAGTCTGGAAGCAAGGAAACTGCAGTAGCAATAGCACAACTCGCATCTGGATCTTGGCTTCTAAATACCACTCCCCAATAAAAGGAACCAGAGTTTTTCTGAGAAAGGTCTGATTGCAAGTCTGGGGCAGGGAAAGTACACAATGGGCTGTCTTGCCAGAAAACAAGGAAGCACTCACTAAAAGTATTATGAGGTCTTATCAATAAAACACAGTAACCAACTTTTACGGCTTTCACTGGTCAAATTTGGAAAAAACTTTAGCATCAAAAAAAAGAATAACTATAATGAATTGTTAGATATTCAATGTATGGAAAGCTAATACATATATATAGGTATATGTATATTCTTAAAAAAGCAAAAGAAAAACAATTTTGGCACCATTGGAAATGACTACAACTTCAACTACTTACTCTGAAAATTGGAAATTAAAAAGGAAAAGCTATGTATTTAACTGCCCCCATAAAAGCAATGATAATTAATTCCCAGGTGATAAAGGAAAACTTCTCTACAGAATAATGTCAAGTAACTATAAAACAAAGGATGAAATTTTTAAAATCACCATTTTGCAACCCTCAATGAAATAACTGATTCAGAAAAGTATAATCAATGGATATTAAAACCACAGAGGAAGGAACACTCCCAAATTCATTCTACAAAGCCACCATCACCCTGATACCAAACCCAGAAAAAGATATCACAAAAAAAGAAAATTATAGGATGTCCCTGGTAGCGCAGTGGATAAGAATTTGCCTGCCAATGCAGGGGACAGGGGTTTGAGCCCTGGTCCAGGAAGATCCCACATGCCGTGAAGCAACTAAGCCCGTACACCACAACTACCGAGTCTGTGCTCTAGAGCCCATGAGCAGCAACTACTGAGCCCTCATGCCACAACTACTGAAGCCCGTGCGCCTAGAGCCCATGCTCTGCAACAAGAGAAGCCACCACAATGAGAACACCGTACACCGCAGTGAAGAGTAGCCCCAGTTCGCCATGACTACAGAAAGCCCGCGCACAGCAACAAACACCGAATGCAGCCAAAAATAAATAAATATATAAACAAATTTATTAAAAAAAGAGAAAAGAAAACTTATAGACCAATATCACTGATGAACATAGATGCAAAAATCCTGAACAAAATACTAGCAAACAGAATCAAACACATAGTAAAAGGATCATATACCATGATCAAGTGGGATTTATCCCAGGAATGCAGGATTCTTCAATATATGCAAATCAATCAATGTGATACACCATATTAACAAATTAAGAAATAAAAACCATATGATCATCTCAGTAGATGCAGAAAAAGCTTTTGACAAAATTCAACACCCATTTATGACTAAAAAAACTCTCCAGAAAATGGGCATAGAGGGAACCTACCTCAGCATAATAAAGGCCATATATGACAAACCCACAGCAAACATCATACTCAATGGTGAAAAACTGAAAGCACTTCCACTAAGATCAGGAACAAGACAAGGATGTCCACTCTCACCACTCTTATTCAGGATAGTTTTGGAAGTCTTAGCCACGGCAATCAGAGAAAAAAGAGAAATAAAAGGAATACAAATAAGAAAAGAAGTAAAACTGTCACTGTTTGCAGATGACATGATACTATACATAGAGAATCCTAAAGATGCCACCAGAAAACTACTAGAGCTAATCAGTGAATTTGGTAAAGTAGCAGGATCCAAAATTAATGCACAGAAATCTCTTGCATTCCTATATACTAATGGCAAAAAATCTGAAAGAGAAGTTAAGGAAACACTCCCATTTACTATTGCAACAAAAAGAATAAGATACCTAGGAGTAAACCTACCAAGGAGACAAAAGACCTGTACTCAGAAAACTATAAGACACTGATGAAAGAAATTAAAGATGATACAAACAGATGGAGAGTTACACCATGTTCTTGGATTGGAAGAATCAACATTGTGAAAATTGACTATACTACCCAAAGCAATTTACAGATTCAATGCAATCCTTATCAAACTACCAATGACATTTTTCACAGAATTAGAACAAAAAAATTTGCAATTTGTATGGAAACACAAAAGACCCCAAATAGCCAAAGCAGTCTTGAGAAAGAAATATGGAGCTGGAGGAATCAGGTTCCCCGACTTCAAACTATACTACAAAGCTACAGTAATCAAGACAGTATGGGGTTTCCCTGGTGGTGCAGTGGTTGAAAGTCCGCCTGCCAGTGCAGGGCACGCGGGTTCGGGCCCTGGTCCGGGAGGATCCCACATGCCACGGAGCGACTGAGCCCATGTGCCACGGCTGCTGAGCCTGAGCTCAGGAGCCTATGAGCCACAACTTCTGAAGCCCACGCACCTGGGGCCCATGCTCCGCAACGAGAGAGGCCACCACAGTGAGAGGCCCGCACTCTGCAACAAGGAGAGGCCCCTGCTTGCTGCAACTGGGGAGAGACCATGTGCAGCAACGAGGACCCAACATGTCCAAAACTAAATTAAATAAATTAACCTCCCCCCCCAAAAAAATAAATAAAAGGAAAAATATTTTTTTTAAAAAAGACAGTATGGTACTGGCACAAAAACAGAAATATAGATCAATGGTACAGGATAGAAAGCCCAGAGATAAACCCACGCACATATGGTCACCTAATATACAACAAAGGAGGCAAGAACATACAGTGGAGAAAAGACAGCCTCTTCAATAAGTGGTGCTGGGAAAACGGTACAGCTACATGTAAAGGAATAAAATTAGAACACTACCTAACACCATGCAGAAAAATAAACTCCAAATGGATTAAAGACCTAAGTGTAAGACTGGACACTATAAAACTCTTAGAGGAAAACATAGGAAAAACACTCTTTGACATAAATCACAGCAAGATCTTTTTTGATCCACCTCCTAGAGTAATAGAAATAAAAACAAAAATAAACAAATGGGACCTAATGAAACGTAAAAGCTTTTGCATAGCAAAGGAAACCATAAACAAGACGAAAAGACAACCCTCGGAACGTGAGAAATTATTTGCAAATCAAACAATGGACAAAGGATTAATCTCCAAAGTATACAAACAGCTCATGGAGCTCAATATCAAAAAAACAGACAACCCAATTAAAAAATGGGTGGAAGACCTAAATAGACATTTCTCCAAAGAAGACATACAGATGGCCAAGAGGCACATGAAAAGATGCTCAACATCACTAATTATTAGAGAAATGCAAATCAAAGCTACAATGAGGTATCACCTTACACAAGTCAGAGTGGCCATTATCAAAATATCTAGAAACAAATGCTGGAGAGGGGATGGTGAAAAGGGAACCCTCCTGCACTGTTGGTGGGAATGTAAATTGATACAGTCCCTATGCAGAACAGTATGGAGATTCCTAAAAAAACTAAAAATAGAACTACCATATGACCCGGCAATCCCCCTACTGGGCATATACCCTGAGAAAACCATAATTCAAAAAGAGACATGGGGCTTCCCTGGTGGCGCAGTGGTTGAGAGTCCGCCTGCCGATGCAGGGGACACGGGTTTGTGCCCCGGTCCGGGAAGATCCCATGTGCCGCGGAGCGGCTAGGCCCGTGAGCCATGGCCACTGGGCCTGTGCGTCTGGAGCCTGTGCTCTGCGACGGGAGAGACCACAGCAGTGAGAGGCCCGCATACCGCAAAAAAAAAAAAAAGAAAAGAGACGTGTACAACAATGTTCATTGTGGCACTCTTTACAATAGCAGGACATGGAAACAACCTAAGTGTCCATTGACAGATGTAAGGATAAGGAAGAAGTAGCATATATATACAATGGAATATTACTCAACCATAAAAAGAAATGAAATTGAGTTATTTGTAGTGAGGGGATGGACCTAGAGTCTGTCATACAGAGTGAAGTAAGTCAGAAAGAGAAAAACAAATACTGTATGCTAACACATATATATGGAATCTAAAAAAAATAGTACTGATGAACCTAGTGGCAGGGCAAAAATAAAGACGGAAACATAGAGAATGGACTTGAGGACACAGCGTGGGGAAAGGGGAAGCTGGGGCGAAGTGAGAGTAGCACTGACATATACACTACCAAGTGTAAAATAGATGGCTAGTGGGAAGTAGCAGCATAGCACCAAGAGATCAGCTCAGTGCTTTTCAAAGACCTAGAGGCATGGGATAGGGAGGGTGGGAGGGAGGCACAAGAGGGAGGGGATATGGGGATATATGTATGCATGTGGCTGATTCACTTTGTTATGCAGCAGAAACTAACACAGCATTGTGAAGCAATTATACTCCAATAAAGATATTAAAAAAAAAAGAATAAATGTCCCGATAGGGGTAATGCCATTAAAAAAAAAAAAAGATTACTAGGGAAAACTCTCATCAATTCGGTATAGAGGGTACATATCTCAACATAATAAAGGCTCTTTATGACAAACCTACAGTTAACGTATACTCAATGCTGAAAAGCGTAAAGCTTTTCCTCTAAAATCAGAAACAAGGCAAGGTGCCCACTTTCACCCCTTCTATTTAACATAGGATTGGAAGTCCTAGCCACAGCAATCAGAGAAGAAAAAGAAATAAAAGGCATCCAGATTGGAAGGGAAGAAGTAAAACTGTCACTATTTGCAGATGACATGATACTGTATATAGAAAACCCTGAAGTCTCCACCAAAAAACTATTAGAACTAATAAATGAATTCAGTAAAGTTGCAAGATATGAGATTAATATACAGAAATCTGTTGCATTTCTATACACATCAATGAAATATCATAAAGGGAAATTAAGGAAACAATCCCATTCAAAATAACATCAGAAAGAATAAAATACCTAGGAATAAACTTAACCAAGGAAGTGAAAGAAGTATACTCTGAAAACTATAAAACATTGATGAATGAATTCAAAAATGATGCAAAGAAAGGAAAGGTATACCATGTTCTTGGATTGGAAGAATTACTATTGTTAAGATGCCCACTATACCCAAAGCAATCTACAGATTCAATGCCATCCCTATGAAAATACCAATGGCATTTTTCACAGAACTAGAACAAATCATTTTAAAATTTGTATGGAAGCACAAAAGAATCAATAGTCAAAACAATCTTGAGAAAGAAGAACAGAGCTGAAGGAATCATGCTCCCTGACTGCCCACTATACTACAAAGCTACAGTAATCAAAACAGTATGGTACTGGCACAAAAAACAGACACATAGATCAATGGAACAGAATAGAGAGCCCAGAAATAAACCATGCATTTATGGACAATTAATCAATGACAAAGCAGGCAAGAATATACAATAGAGAAAAGATTGTCTCTTCAACAACTGGTGTTGGGAAAACTGGACAGCTATAATACGTGGAGAAAAATGAGATTCTAACATTTCCTCACACCATATTACAAAAATAAACTCAAAGTGGGTTAAAGACCTAAATATAAGACCTGAAACCATAAAACTCCTAGAAGAGAACATAGGCAGAACACTCATTGACATAAATCGTAGCAATACTTTTTTGGATTTGTCGCCTAAGGCAAAAGAAATAAAAGCAAAAATAAACAAATGGGACCTAACTAAACTTAAAAGCTTTTGTATAGCAAAGGAAACCACTGACAAAATGAAAAGACAACCTACCCAATGTGAGAAAATATTTGTAAATGATATAACTGATAAGGGGTTAATGTCCACAATTTACAAAGAGCTCATACAATTCAATATCAAAAAAAAACTCATAAAAGATTGCTAGGGAAAGGACAGTGTCATATCGCCCCAGAGATATACACTGATTGCAGAGGGGAAGACAGAGTTTTACACTGAATAGATCTAGTGGTCATAACCAAACCAAGGGACTTAGCATCACTAATAGTGGGACAACCTGCCATTTTGTGCCTTCTGATGTGTTGTAACATGAAGCACACAACATCACTAATGAAGTTTTCTTTTTTAATAAATTTATTTATTTTTATTTATTTTTGGCTGCATTGGGTCTTCGTTGATGCTCACAGGCTTTCTCTAGTTGCGGCGAGCAGGGGCTACTCGTTGTTGCGGTGCACGGGCTTCTCATTGTGGTGGTTCCTCTTGTTGTGGAGCATGGGCTCTAGGTGCGCAGGCTTCAGGTGTTGTGGCACACAGGCTCAGTAGCTGTGGCGCATGGGCTTAGTTGCTCGGCAGCATGTGGGATCTTCCCGGACTAGGGCTCGAACCCGTGTCCCCTGCATTGGCAGGCGGATTCTCAACCACTGTGCCACCAGGGAAGCCCCCCCACTTATGAAGTTTTCTGGCCAAAATGTTTTACCTGAATCTCATCAAGATTTTAGATCTGACCTCCAGTTTATAGAAATTACTGGGGATAGAGGAACTAGTTAAAAGATACTACATCAGATACTACTCCTGCACCACTTCAGATCTTCTCAGCCTCAGCTGTTTCCAGAGCCATTTTGTTCTGCCTCAGCCATCCTTGCAGAGACCAACTGTGGCTGGGCTCCAGTAGACTTCATGTGGGCACCACCTTAAAGTGTAGCTTCTCATCCCAGGGCTTCCCAGTAGACAGAAGTTTGAAATTCCACCAGCCAGCTCTGGGCTTGCTCACGCACCAACTGGAAGGACCGAAGGATTAACATTCCATGGGGTGAACGGGAATACTGCATCAGTGGAATATGAAAGCCAATGAATAAGTTCTTCCCTCTTCCTCCTCCAGACAGATTATCTTACGAAACAGTCATTTACATGCCCCCTCAAACGATCCCACAAGATAAAGTAATCATTGTGCTTAACACCGGATAGTGGGCAGCTTGATAATATGTCTTCATATTGATTCACCCTCTTCCACTGCCTTATGCCCAATATATGCACCCACTCCTGCTCCCTGAGGCTGCATTTCCTAATAAGCTTGTAGCAGATAAGCCTTTCCCTCAGCCTCTGATTTCTGAGGGATGCAGTTTAAGAACAACTCTATGAGGAAACAATCAGACAAATCCAAAATGTGGGACATTCTAAATAAAAGTAGGCCTGGTCTGTTCAAAAAAATCATTGTTTGAAGTAAGAGGATGGGAGGAGGGGTTTTATATTAGAAGAGACTGAACAAACAAAACAACCAAATGCAATGTATGAACCTTGATTGGATCCAACTGAACAAAAGTTGCTACAAAAGATATAGGGGGAATAACTAGGAAAATTTGAATAGGACTAGGTATTAGGTAACACTTAGAAATTGTTATTGTCAATTTTCTTAGGTGTGATTTTATTTCTTAGGTGTGATCAGCAGTTAGGTAGAAGAATGTCTTTATTCTTAGAAGTTACATGCTGAATATTTAAGGCTGTTTCATAATGTCTACAACCAACTTCCAAGCATATATATACATATATATCTATATATATTTTTATATTTGTACCTTAAGAAAAATGGAAACATGTTAATAATTGTTGAATCTATGTGGCGGGTATGGTATATGATGCCTATTATATTGGTCTTTCAAGTATTCTGAAAGTTTGAAATTTTTCATTTCATAAGTGTTATAGTTAAAAAGATAAATACTCAGATACATATTTAGAAATACTCATTCCTCAAAAGATACAATTTTACTGTTGAATTCAGTAAACCAACCGCCATACATAACAGTGAAAGATGGTGAGCAGGTCTTTCAAAAGTCAAGGTAAGAAAAGATGATGTCAGCTAGTATGTCGGAGCGAGATGAGTGGGAGAGGGGAGAAAAGGGATGGGAGGGTTGCAGGCAGAGGAGGAGGAGGAGGAGAAAGCATGAGCTCCTAAAATATGTGTTTATAAGAAGATACTAAGTTTTTCTCTAATTAACCCCATGTTTAAAAAATAAAAGTTTTTACTTAAACTGAGAAGCTTGAAGATTCCAGTTTGTTTAACTACAGTTAACTGGAATCTTCTAGAAAGTGGTTATATGTGAGCATCTATAGAAACATGCTGTGAGCATGGTGCCCACATAGCTTATTAAAGGTCAAATGGAAAGTTCAAGCTAAATCTGGCTCAATTCTCTAGAAAAATGGCACCATCTCCTGGCTGGGCAAAGGCAAAATTCATAGACCTGAGCTTTTCTCTTCCATAGGTCAAGGACATCAGTTCCATACTGTAAAACTTTCAGGGTTCTTTGTGATTGGGGAAGAGGTCAGAGTACATTCTATGGATGTTTATCCCTTGGACAGAGGGGAGAGAGAACCTCTTGCATTTTATTAACTTAAAATTCCATATGAGTTCCTCAGAATGCTTCTTCTCATTTTTAGCAGAGAATGGCAATGTTGACCAACCTATCAAGAGTAATATGACCAGAGCAGACCTCTCTTTTTTTGAATAAGATTCCCCAGCATTTATTGAATAAGATTCTAACATATCTCTGTTCTCAAATTTGCTTTTCCTTGTAGAAACATCCAATAATTTGGTGTTATCAACCTAATGCTATATTAGTTATGTCCCCAAAGAAGAGAGAACCAAGATTTCAAATCCTTAAGCAGCCTCAGTGCAGTCACAGATTTAAAAGCATTATGTGCCCAGAATAGACACTCTACACAAAGGCAGATTTGGGCTCAGATTACTCAGCTTACTCTCTGGTTTCTTTTTTTTTTTTTT
>NW_006777418.1:228913-230173 GCF_000442215.2 Lipotes vexillifer | reverse complement strand
TGAATCAGTTATACATATACATATGTTCCCATATCTCTTCCCTCTTGCATCTCCCTCCCTCCCACCCTCCCTACCCCACCCCTCTAGGCGGTCACAAAGCACCAAGCTGATCTCCCTGTGCTATGCGGCTGCTTTCCACTAGCTATCTATTTTACGTTTGGTAGTGTATATATGTCCATGCCACTCTCACTTCATCCCAGCTTACCTTTCCCCTTCCCCATATCCTCAAGTCCATTCTCTAGTAGGTCTGTGTCTTTATTCCCATCTTGCCCCTAGGTTCTTCATGACCTTTTTTTTTTTTTCTTAGATTCCATATATATGTCTTAGCATATGGTATTTGTTTTTCTCTTTCTGACTTACTTCACTCTGTATGACAGACTCTAGGTCCATCCACCTCACTACAAATAACTCAATTTGGTTTCTTTTTATGGCTGAGTAATATTCCATTGTATATATGTGCCACATCTTTATCCCTTCATCTGTTGATGGACACTTAGGTTGCTTCCATGTCCTGGCTATTGTAAATAGGGCTGCAATGAACATTTTGGTACATGACTCTTTTTGAATTATGGTTTTCTCAGGGTGTATGCCCAGTAGTGAGATTGCTGGGTCATATGGTAGTTCTATTTTTAGTTTTTTAAGGAACCTCCATACTGTTCTCCATAGTGGCTGTATCAATTTACATTCCCACCAACAGTGCAAGAGTGTTCCCATTTCTCCACCCCCTCTCCAGCATTTGTTGTTTAGATTTTCTGATGATGCCCATTCTAACTGATGTGAGGTGATACCTCGTTGCAGTTTTGATTTGCATTTCTCTAATGATTACTGATGTTGAGCATTCTTTCATGTGTTTGTTGGCAACCTGTATATCTTCTTTGGAGAAATGTCTATTTAGGGCTTCTGCCCACTTTTGGATTGGGTTGTTTGGTTTTTTGATATTGAGCTGCATGAGCTAAGCAGCTTCTTTTGTTCCCTTTCTCTTAAGCCTTGCATTCATTCTTCCTTGACTCTTTGAGCAGAGATATGGTCCCCTAAGAAAGAAAACACTTGAACCCTTTTATTGGCTGAATTTTGTCCCCCCAACATTCATAAGTGCAGTCCTAACCCCCAGGACCTCAGAATGTGACTGGTTTTGGGAGACAGGGCCTTTAAAGAGATAATTAAGATAAAATGAGGGGCTTCCCTGCTGGCGCAGTGGTTGAGAGTCCACCTGCCGATGCGGGGGACGCGGGTTCGTGCCCCGGTCCGGGAGGATCCCGC
>NW_006777418.1:200690-228717 GCF_000442215.2 Lipotes vexillifer | reverse complement strand
ACACACACACACACACACACACACACACACACACACACACACACAGAAGGAAGATCATGTGAAGATAGAAGGAGAAGATGGCCATCTGCAAGCCAAAAAGAGAGACCTCAGAAGAAACGAACCCCGCTGACACCTTGACCTCAGACTTCTGGCCTCCAGAATTGTGAGAAAGTAAATTTCTGTACTTTAAGCCACTCAGTCTATGGTACTTCATTATGGCAGCATCAGCAAACTAATATAAATCCCATCTTTTTACAGTAGCTGAGAGAGACAAAAGCAAGAAAAGTGACAGGAAGTGGTCCAAAAGAAGCAGCATATCTCGGAAAGAAGGAGCTTTGAATGTCTTCATCACTCCCACCCAAGCTTCAACCACTATGGCTCATGCTGGGTTTCTGAGGACTCCATTATGTCTTCGACCTGCATAAAAGACCCTCTTTCTTGGATCTGAAATAAGATTGAGAAACTCTGAGCTTCATCTAGATGTTAGAGAATGTAGCCAGCAATTAAAGTGTTTATTGCCCTTTTCATCCAAATGGCAAACAACCATATGTTGCTGAACAACATGTAGGGCTATGAATTTGGAAAGGAAACTTCTTTTCCTTTTAAGTTAATTGTATTTATTCCTTCTTTTCTAATTGTAAAAGTAAAGCATTTTTATTATAGAAAATATAAAAGATATAAAATATAAAGAAAAGAGTATATGTCATCTGTAATTCTCACCCAGAGACAACTATTCTTTACCATTTTAATGTGTTTCATTCCCATTTTTCTGTGCATACATTTAACCAAATTAGGTCCATATACAGTTTTATATTCTATATTTTTCACTTACATACTAATAAAAATTTTTCTCATTTCACTAAATATTATGCTTTTCCCCATATTCTTGGGACTTATGTGATCCTTAGAGATGCGGCCAGCGATAAAGATCCAATGAGGGCTCCCCAGCTCCATGTGACCACTACCAGCCTCCAGTGAAAGGGTGTCACCTCAGAGTCACTGGTGCCCATTGACTAGTCCCCTCTCCTGTTGTGGCCACTGGCAACGCATCCGCTGGAGTCAACCTGAGTGACCATCACGATGACTATGGTCATACAAACACAGAGAAACCTCCCTCTTTATTCAATCAGCTGCATAAGAGGTTTAAATCATTCAACAGAGTCTCTGGGTCTATTTAACTCTCTTTTCTCATGACCTACTTTGCCTTGAAACTTTCACACTCCTTTAATGCAAATTCACCCTGCCTTTGACACCATGCTAATGTAGCAAGTTACCTTCTTTGTTTTAGCTCTCTTGCTCTTTGGAGAATCCAGGTCTGTTTCCATCCAGGCCCTATATGCAGTGTCTCTACCACAGTTGGAAGTTGTTCTTGAAAGGCATACCTGATAAGTGTTTAAGACTTGTCTTTTCCTGACTTTTTTTCCATTCACTTTAGGTGTACAACTCATTTAGATAAAACCAAGACCAACACCAACCATCCCTACACACACACACACACACACACACACACACACACACACACACACAACCAGGTCACTTCATTTCCCTTCTGAACTCACAGGAGCTTTTGGCATTTCTCCCACCCCATTCGTTTTTTACAACTCTCCCCCTCCCTCTGTGGCACGGTGCCAGGCCCTGTTCCAGGTACTCCACCGTGATTAACTCAGTTAACCCTAGCAGAGACCCTCTGAGGTACATACTGTCATTACCCACATTTTTAAAATAAGAGAACTCAGAGGAGCAGAAGCAAAATGACTTACCCAAGGCCACACAACTAGTAAGTGGGCAAACGAGAACTTGAACCCGGGCATTTTGATCCATGGTTTGTGTGCTTAATGGCTACACTTTATTACTAATAATGGTTATTGAGAATTTATTGAGAATTTCCGCTGTGCCAGATGTTGTGCGATGCAGAATCTCATAACAACCCTGGGAAATAGGTATTACTATTAGTTCCACCTTACAGTTGAAAAACCTGGATGTATTTCAGTCACTTCACCCTCTTACCTAATCAATCATTGACCTAATTGGCTATGTTACAGTGGGATTTTTTGTTGTTGTTGTTTTGAGTTTTTAAACTTACTTTAAAATATTTGGTTTTGGGCTTCCCTGGTGGCGCAGTGGTTGAGAATCTGCCTGCTAATGCAGGGGACACGGGTTCGAGCCCTGGTCTGGGAGGATCCCACGTGCCGCGGCGACTGGGCGGTATTACTATTAGTTCCACCTTACAGTTGAAAAACCTGGATGTATTTCAGTCACTTCACCCTCTTACCTAATCAATCATTGACCTAATTGGCTATGTTACAGTGGGATTTTTTGTTGTTGTTGTTTTGAGTTTTTAAACTTACTTTAAAATATTTGGTTTTGGGCTTCCCTGGTGGCGCAGTGGTTGAGAATCTGCCTGCTAATGCAGGGGACACGGGTTCGAGCCCTGGTCTGGGAGGATCCCACGTGCCGCGGAGCGACTGGGCCTGTGAGCCACAACTACTGAGCCTGCACGTCTGGAGCCTGTGCTCCACAGCAAGAGAGGCCGCGATAGTGAGAGGCCCGCGCACCACAATGAAGAGTGGACCCCGCTTGCCACAACTAGAGAAAGCCCTCACACAGAAATGAAGACCCAACACAGCAAAAATAAATTAATTAATTAATAAACTCTTACCCCCAACAAAAAATATATATATATATTTGGTTTTACATACAATAAAATTTTTTTTTGATGTACAGTTCTATTGACAAATGCAAAGAGGCATGTATCCACCACCACAATCAAGACACAGAATAGTTCTATCGCCACCCCTCACCCCCAAAATTCCCTTGTGTTCCTCCTTTGTAATCAAGCATTCCCCAACCTCATCCCCTGGCAGGTTTTTCGGCCCTGCAGGTTTTTTTGTTTTGCTTCTTTTTTAAATTTTATTTTATTTGTTTATTTTTTATACAGAAGGTTATTAGTTACCTATTTTATACACATCAGTGTATACATGTCAATCCTAATTGCCCAATTCATCACACCACCCCCATCCCCCACTGCTTTCCCCCTTTGGTGCCCATATGTTTGTTCTCTACATCTGTGTCTATTTCTGCCTTGCAAACCGGTTCATCTGTACCATTTTTCTAGATTCCACATATATGCGTTAATACACAATGTTTGTTTTTCTCTTCCTGACTTACTTCACTCAGTATAACAGTCTCTAGGTCCATCCACATCTCTACAAATGACCCAATTTCATTCCTATTTATGGCTGAGTAATATTCCATTGTATATAGGTACCACATCTTCTTCAGCCATTCGTCTGTCGATGGGCATTTAGGTTGCTTCCATGACCTGGCTATTGTAAATAGTGCTGCAATGAACATTGGGGTGCATGTGTCTTTCTGAATTATGGTTTTCTCTGGGTATACGCCCAGTAGTGGGATTGCTGGGACATATAGTAGTTCTATTTTTAGTTTTTTAAGGAAACTTCATATTGTTCTCCATGGTGGCTGTATCAATTTACATTCCCACCAACAGCGCAAGGGGGTTCCCTTTTCTCCACACACTCTCCAGCATTTGTTGTTTCTAGATTTTCTGGTGATGCCCATTCTAACTGGTGTGAGGTGTAGTTTTGATTTGCATTTCTCTATTTATTAGTGATGTTGAGCAGATTTTCATGTGCTTCTTGGCCATCTATATGTCTTCTTTGGAGAAATGTCTATTTAGGTCTTTCGACAATTTTTGGATTGGTTTGTTTGTTTTTTGATATTGAGCTGCATTAGCTGCTTGTAAAGTTTGGAGATTAATCCTTTGTCAGTTGCTTCATTTGCAAATATTTTCTCCCATTCTGAGGGTTGTCTTTTCATCTTGTTTGTAGTTTCCTTTGCTGTGCAAAAGCTTTTAAGTTTCCGTAGGTCCCATTTGTTTATTTTTGTTTTTATTTCCATTTCTCTAGGAGGTGGGTCAAAAAGGATCTTGCTGTGATTTATATCACAGAGTGTTCTTCCTATGTTTTCCTCTAAGAGTTTTATAGTGTCCAGTCTTACATTTAGGTCTTTAATCCATTTTGAGTTTATTTTTGTGTATGGTGTTATGGAGTGTTCTAATTTCATTCTTTTACATGTAGCTGTCCAGTTTTCCCAGCACCACTTATTGAAGAGGCTGTCTTTTCTCCATTCTATATCCTTGCCTCCTTTGTTATAGATTAGTGGACCATAGGTGTGTGGTTTTATCTCTGGGCTTTCTATCCTGTTCCATTGACCTATATTTCTGTTTTTGTGCAGTACCATATTGTCTTAATTACTGTAGCTTTGTAGTACAGTCTGAAGTATAGTCTGAAGTCAAGGAGTCTGATTCCTCCAGCTCCATTTTTTTCCCTCAAGACTGCTTTGGCTATTCGGGGTCTTTTGTGTCTCCATACAAATTTTAAGATTTTTTGTTCTAGTTCTGTAAAAAATGGCACTGGTAATTTGATAGGGATTACAGTGAATCTGTAGATTGCTTTGGGTAGTATAGTCATTTTCACAATACTGATTCTTCCAATCCAAGAACATGGTGTAACTCTCCATCTGTTTGTGTCATCTTTGATTTCTTTCATCAGTCTTAACGTTTTCTGAGTACAGGTCCTTTACCTCCTTAGGTAGGTTCATTCCTAGGTATTTTATTCTTTTTGTTGCAGTGGTAAACGGGATTCTTTCCTTAGTTCCTCTTTTGGATCTTTCATTGTTAGTGTATAGGAATGTAACAGATTTCTGTGCATCAATTTTGTATCCTGCAACTTTACCAAATTCATTGATTAGCTCTAGTAGTTTTCTGGTGGCATCTTTAGGATTCTCTATGTATAGCATCATGTCATCTGCAAACAGGGACAGTTTTACTTCTTCTTTTCCTATTTGTATTCCTTTTACTTCTTTTTCTTCTCTGATTGCCGTGGCTAGGACTTCCAAAACTATGTTGAATAAGAGTGGCGAGAGTGGACATCCTTGTCTTGTTCCTGATCTTAGAGGAAATGCTTTCAGTTTTTCACCATTGAGAATGATGTTTGTTGTGGAATTGTCATATATAGCCTTTATTATACTGAGGTAGGTTCCCTCTATGTCCACTTTCTGGAGAGTTTTTATCATAAATGGGTGCTGTCAAAAGCTTTTTGTCAAAAGCTTTTTCTGCATCTATTGAGATGATAATATGTTTTTCACTCTTCAATTTGTTAATATGGTGTGTCACATTGATTGATTTGCATATATTGAAGAATCCTTGCATCCCTGGGATAAATCCCACTTGATTGTGGTGCATGATCCTTTTAATGTGTTGTTGGATTCTGTTTGCTAGTATTTTGTTGAGGATTTTTGCATCTGTATTCATCAGTGATATTGGTCTGTAATTTTCTTTTTTTGTAGTATCTCTGTCTGATTTTGGTATCAGGGTGATGGTGGCTTTGTAGAATGAGTTTGGGAGTGTTCCTTCCTCTGCAATTTTTTGGAAGAGTTCCAGAAGGATGGATGTTAGCTCTTCTCTAAATGTTTGATAGAATTCACCTGTGAAGCCATCTGGTCCTGGACTTTTGTTTGTTGGAAGACTTTTAATCACAGTTTCAATTTCATTACTTGTGATTGGTCTGTTCATATTTTCTATTTCTTCCTGGTTCAGTGTTGGAAGGTTAAGCCTTCTAAGAATTTGTCCATCTCTTCCAGGTTGTCCATTTTATTGGCATAGAATTGCTTGTAGGAATCTCTTATGAGGCTTTGTATTTCTGCACGGTCCATTGTAACTTCTTTTTCATTTCTAATTTTAATGATTTGAGTCCTCTCCATCTTTTTCTTGATGAGTCTGGCTAAAGGTTTATCAATTATGTTTATCTTCTCAAAGAACCAGCTTTTAGTTTTATTGCTCTTTGCTATTGTTTTCTTGTTTCTATTCCATTTATTTCTGCTCTGATCTTTATGATTTCTTTCCTTCTGCTAACTTTGGGTTTTGTTTGTTCTTCTTTCTCTAGTTCCTTTAGATGTAAGCTTAGATTGTTTGTTTGAGATTTTTCTTGTTTCTTGAGGTAGGCTTTTATAGCTATAAACTTCCCTCTTAGAACTGCCTTTATTGCATCCCATAGGTTTTGGATCGTCGTGTTTTCATTGTCATTTGTCTCTAGGTATTTTTTTTATTTCCTCTTTGATTTCTTCAGTGGTCTCTTGGTTATTTAGTAAGGTACTGTTTAGCCTAGATGTGTTTGTGTTTTTTACATTTTTTCCCCTGTAATTCATTTCTAATCTCATAGCCTTGTGGTCAGAAAAGATGCTTGATATGATTTCAATTTTCTTAAATTTACTGAGGCTTGATTTGTGACACAAGATGTGATGTATCCTGGAGAATGTTCCATGCGCACTTGAGAAGGAAGTGTAATCTGCTGTTTTTGGATGGAATGCCCTATAAATATCAATTAAATCTATTTGGTCTATTGTGTCATGTAAAGCTTGTGTTTCCTTATTAATTTTCTGTTTGGATGATCTGTTCATTGGTGTAAGTGAGGTGTTAAAGTCCCCCGCTATTACTGTGTTACTGTTGATTTCCTCTTTTAGAACTGTTAGCAGTTGCCTTATGTATTAAGGTGCTCCTATGTTGCATGCATATATATATATTTATAATTGTTATATCTTCTTGGATTGATCCCTTGATCATTATGTAGTGTCCTTCCTTGTCTCTTGTAACATTCTTTATTTTAAAGTCTATTTTACCTGATATGAGTATTGCTATTCCAGCTTTCTTTTGATTTCCATTTGCACGGAATATCTTTTTCCATCCCCTCATTTTCAGTCTGTATGTGTCCCTAGGTCTGAAGTGGGTCTCTTGTAGACAGCATATATATGAGTCTTGTTTTTGTATCCATTTAGCAAGCCTATGTCTTTTGGCTGGAGCATTTAATCCATTTACATTTAAGGTAATTATCAATATGTATGTTCCTATTACCATTTTCTTAATTGTTATGGGTTTGTTTTTGTAGCTCCTTTTCTTCTCTTGTGTTTCCCACTTAGAGAAGTTCTTTTAGCATTTGTTTTAGAGCTGGTTTGGTGGTGCTCAATTCTCTTAGCTTTTGCTTGTCTGTAAAGGTTTTAATTTCTCCATCAAATCTGAATGTGATCCTTGCCAGGTAGAGTAATCTTGGTTGTAGGTGATTCCCTTTCATCACTTTAAATATCTCTCTCTTCTCCTTCTGGGACCCCTATAATGCAAATATTGTTGCATTTAATGTTGTCCCAGAGGTCTCTTAGGCTTTCTTCATTTCTTTTCATTCTTTTTTCTTTATTCTATTCCATGGCAGTGAATTCCACCATTCTGTCTTCCAGAATTTAGCTGTTCTTCTGCCTCCGTTATTCTGCTATTGATTCCTTCTAGTGTAGTTTTCATTTCAGTTATTGTATTGTTCATCTGTTTGTTTGTTCTTCAATTCTTCTAAGTGTTTTTTCTTTAATTCTTCTAGGTGTTTGTTAAACATTTCTTGCATCTTCTCGATCTTTGCATCCATTCTTATTCTGAGGTCCTGGATCACCTTAATTATCCTTAATTCTTTTTCTGGAAGGTTGCTTATCTCCACTTCATTTCATTGTTTTTCTGGGGTTTCATCTTATTCCTTCATTTGGCACATAGCCCTCTGCCTTTTCATCTTGTCTATCTTTCTGTGAATGTGGTTTTCGTTCCACAGGCTGCAGAACTGTAGTTCTCCTTGCTTCTGCTGTCTGCCCTCTGGTGGATGAGGCTATCTAAGAGGCTTGTGCAAGCTTCCTGATGGGAGGGACTGGTAGTGGGTAGAGCTGGCTGTTGCTCTGGTGGGCAGAGCTCAGTAAAAGTTTAATCTCCTTGTCTGCTGATGGGTGGCACTGGTTTCCCTCCCTTTTGGTTGTTTGGCTGAGGCAACCCAACACTGGAGCCTACCCAGGCTCTTTGGTGGGGCTAATGGTAGATTCTGGGAGGGCTCATTCCAAGGAGTATTTCCCAGAACTTCTGCTGCCAGTGTCCTTGTCCCTTGGTGACTCACAGCTGACCCCCGCCTCTGCAGGAGACCCTCCAACACTAGCAGGTAGGTCTGGTTCAGTCTCCTATGGGGTCACTGCTCCTTCCCCTGGGTTCCGACGCACACACTACTTTGTGTGTGCCCTCCAAGAGTGGAGTCTCTGTTTCCCCGAGTCTTGCCAAAGTCCTGCAATCAAATCCTGCTAGCCTTCAAAGTCGAATTCTCTAGGAATTCCTCCTCCCGTTGCCAGACCCCCAGGTTAGGAAGCCTGACATGGGGCTCAGAACTTTCACTCCAGTGGGTGGACTCTGTGGTATACATGTTCTCCAGTTTGTGAGTCACCCACCCAGCAGTTATGGGACTTGATTTTATTGTGATTGCACCCCTCCTCCCATCTCATTGCAGCTTCTCCCTTGTCTTTGGATGTGGGGTGTCTTTCTTCCTGAGTTCCAGTGTCTTCCTATCAGTGACTGTTCAGCAGTTAGTTGTGATTCCAGTGTTCTCGCAAGAGGGAGTGAGTGCATGTCTTTCTACTCTGACATCTTGAACCAATCTCTCTCCTGCAGTTTTGTCTTAAAACCACCCAGCCTGTTTTACATCATATGCTTCTCTGCATTTTAATGTGATTACGTTTTTTATAGACTTCCTAATATTGAACCATCTCTTAACATTTAGAATAATTTTCTTTGGTCACGGTTTATTTTCTCCAAAATGTACTACTGGAATCTATTTGCTGGCATTTTGCTTAGGATTTTGCATCAACAATTATAAGTGAGGTCAGTCTGTAGTTTTCTTTCTTGAGCTATGTTGGTCAGGTTTTTGGATCAGTGTTACGCTGGTCTAATAAAAATAATTGGGATGCTTCCTTCTTTCTCTGTGGTACAGGCTAGTTAAATGACATCAGATTCATCTTTTCTATAGAGGTTCATCAGGTAGCTTTTCAACAAGTGAAAGGAGGTTTTCCAACACAAGACAGATATAGGCTGTCTCTACCTACACAGGTCTTCCTTAATTTCCACACTTCACTTCATTCTCTTCTCACTCATCTCACCCCCTTGCCTTTTTAATACTCTCCTAATTTTACCTGAAAGATGCCAGTTATCACTTATTTAACTTTCTTATTCACATGTGTCCTATTACAGAGTTCGTTTGCAAATGACAAAACTCTTCACCAAAGTAGTTATCTCAAAACAAAACTTTGTAGGACGAGAGGTGGGCATTGTGTTCAGAAGCCTACAGAATGTTTCCCAGCAAACCATGTTCAACCTAATTTCCCTCTCTGGTTAGAGGTTGTTCAATATTATGATGAGAATTTGGGGAGCAAATATAAGACTATAAATATTTCATGCAACATCAGTTATCTTTATAGAAGCAAAGTGAATAAAGAACAAAAATAATTCTGTGAGCTGAAGGTGCAGACATGGTAGATGAGGGGAATTTCATGGCATGAAGTATCCATTTAACTGCAATTATACAGATCTGGCTTCAGAGTGAAATCAGTTAACTGCTTTTAAAAACTAGATTCTATTTTCAGATAATGGTATGTTAGAAAATATTTTATTTTTGACAATTCTATAAACTACACTTCCAATGACTCAATCTAATTTTCTCTGTGTTCCTTTTTTCACTGAAAAGTAAACTGTGAAGTGGCCCCTTTCAACATGTTTTTTACGATTCTACTCTAGGGTAATAATTATTAAATTATAGTATTTTAAAGGTTAATTTACAGGAGTTTTTTAATATGAACCTATTTTGTTTGCTTATAAGACCACACATGGATCTCTTATTTTTTTATCCTCCCTCTCATTTGCAATAGAATATAATTTAAAAATTTTATAAAAACTACCATCTCACCTAATCAGAGAAATCTGTTTGAAAAATTATATCCAGAATCGTAAGTCACTTTAAAAGCTGGTCCACCAGAGGACTTGCTGAGCTCTGGAACAGTGCCTTCACTGTGCTGAGGGCGGCATGTATCACAGCGGCCGGTTCAAGATGCTGACCTAACTCTGTCATTTTTGTTGACTCTTGCTCCCTCTGCCGGTTCCACAGCTCATTGACCATCCCCAAAACAACACGTGTCAGCCCCAGAATGGGCCTCAGGAAGCAGCAAAGGCTAGTACAAATGGAGAAATAGAACCCTACTGGGTGGTGGAACGGGCTCAAACTCAAAGTCTGTGACAGGGCCGGCACTGTGACTACAGTCTTCCCACTACCCCACACAGCCCCCACAATTACAATATACTCAGAGCTGCTCAGATATGTCAGCACATAGCGGTATTCTCAACCTAGGAGTTGGCCTGTGCTAAAAAATAAAATAAAAACATGTTTCAATGTGCACATATTATTGGTTTATAATGTGTACATAATGGTTGACATTTTGACAGAATTAAATGAAAGGTTTTTTTAAAAAAACGTTCTGCTATTGATACTAGTGATACACATAACAAAAATGATGATGCTCAAATGAGAATTGAGCAAAACAAGCCAGACATAAAATAGTTTATTCATAAGATTCCACTTGCATGATAGCTCCAGAACAGGCACATCTATGATGATAGAAATCAAATCAGTGGTTGCTTGGGGCAAGAGAAACTTCAAGTGGGCACAAGCAAGCCTTTTGGGGTGATGGAAATGTTCTGTATCTTAACTGTCGCATTGGTTACACAGGCACACTTTGTCAAAACTCACTGAACTATGCATTTAAAATTAGTGCGCTTTTTATATAAACTGTACCTCAATAAAGTTGATGTTGAAAAAAAATAATCTGTACTAGTCAAATCCTAAACTTTAATCTGTTTTCTCAATCTGAATATACCTGGACCCATTTTTTTCATGTCACTTTATTTTGAGGTATAGTTGATTTACAATACTATATTAGTTTCAGGCATATAACTTAGTGATTCAAATTTTTTACAGATTTTACTCCATTTATAGTTATTATAAAATATTGGCTATATTCCCTGTGCTGTACAATATATCCTTGTAACTTATTTATTTTATTTATACATAGTAGCTTTGTACCTCTTAATCCTCTACCACTGTCTTGCCCTTCCCCACTTCTCTCTCCCCACTGGTAACCACTAGTTTGTTCTCTATATCTGTGAGTCTGTTTCTATTATAGTCACTAGTTTGTTTTATTTTTTAGATTTCATATATAAGTGATAACATACAGTATTCATCTTTCTCTGTCTGACTTATTTCACTAAGCATAATACACTCCAGGTCCATCCATGTTGTTGCAAATGGCAAAATTTCATTCTTTTTATGGCTAAGTAGTATTCCATTGTATATATATACTGTATATATATACCACATGTTCTTTATCTATTCATCTGTTATTGGACACTTAGGTTGCTTCCACATCTTGGCTATTGTAAATAATGCTGCTATGAACACTGGGGTGCACGTATCTTTCCAAATTAATATTTTCATTGTATTCAGATATATACCCAGGAGTGAAATTTCTGGATCATATGGTATTCTATTTTTAGTTTATTGAGGAACCTCCATACTGGTTTTCCACAGTGCCTGCATGAATTTACATTCCCACAGTGTACAAGGGCTCCCTTTTCTCCACATCTTCACCAGTATCTGCTATTTGTGGTCTTTTTGAGGATAGCCATTCTGACAGGTATGAGGTGGTAGCTCATTATGGTTTTTTTTTTTTAACTTTTAAAAAAATATTTATTTTATTTATTTATTTTTATTTTTGACTGTGTTGGGTCTTAGTTGTGGCATGCGGGATCTTTCATTGCGGCATGCGGGCTCTTTGTTGTGGCACGAGGGCTTCTCTATAGTTGTGGCACACGGGCTTCTCTCTAGTTGTGGCACACGGGCTTCTCTCTAGCTGTGGCACATGGGCTCCAGAGTGCATGGGCTCAGCAGTTGTGGCATGTAGACTTAGTTGCCCTGTGGCATGTGGGGTCTTAGTTCCCCAACCAGGGACCGAACCCATGTCCCCTGCATTGGAAGGTGGATTCTTTACCACTGGACCACCAGAGAAGTCCCCTCATTATGGTTTTGATTTGCGATGCTGAGTATCTTTTCAAGTGCCTGTTGCCAATCTGTTTAACTTCTTCAGAAAAATGTCTATTCAGGTCTTCTGCCCATTTTAAAATCAGGTTGTTTGTTTGCTTAATATTAAGTTGTATGAGCTGTTTGTGTATTTTGGATATTAACCCCTTACCAGTCATATCATTTGCAAATATTTTCTCCCATTCAGTGGGTTGTCTTTTCATTTTATTTATGGTTTGTGAAAAGTTTTTAAGTTTAATTAGGTCCCATTTGTTTAGTTTTTCTCTTGTTTTCTTTGCCTTCGGAGACAAATCCCAAAAAACGTTGCTACGACTCATGTCAAAGAGTGTTCTGCCTATGTTTTCTTCTGGGAGTTTTATGGTTTCCAGTCTTCCGTTTAGGTCTTTACTCCATTTTGAGTTTGTTTTTGTATACGGTGTGAGGAAATGTTCTAATCTCATTCTTTTCCATGTAGCTGTCCAGTTTTCCAAGCACCACTTGTTGAAGAGGCTGTCTCTTCTTGATTGTATATTCTTGCCGCCTTTGTCTTAGATTAATTAACCATAATTGTGTGGGTTTATTTCTGAGCTCTCTATTCTGTTCCGTTGATCAATGTGTCTGTTTTGTGCCAGTACCATACTGTTTTGATTACTGTATCTTTGTAGTATAGTCAGAAGTCAGGAAGCATGATACCTCTAGCTTTGTTCTTTTTTCTCAAGATTGCTTTAGCAATTCAGGGTCTTTCGTGGTTTGATATAAATTTTAGGATTATTTGTTCTAGTTCTGTGAAGAATGTCAAGAGTATTTTGATAGGGGTCATATTAAATCTGTAGGTTGCTTTGGCTAGTATGGACATTATTTTACAATATTAATTCTTCTCATCCAAGAACATGGGATATCTTTCCATTTCTTTGCATAATGTTTTAATTCATTCACCAATGTTTTATAGTTTTCAGAGTATAGTTCTTTCACTTCCTTGGTTAAGTTTATTCTAAATATTTTATTATTATTGATGTGATTGTAAATGAGATTATTTTCCTTAATTTCTCTTTCTGATAGTTTGCTGTTACTGTATAGAAATGCAACAGATTTCTGTATATCAATTTTGTATCCTGCAACTTTACCAAATTCTCTGATGAGCTTTAGTAGTTTTTTGGTGGCATCTTTAGGATTTTCTATGTGTGGTATCATGTCATCTGCAAACAATGACAGTTTTACTTCTTCCTTTCCAATTTGGATTCCTTTTATTTCTTTTTCTTGTCTGATTGCTGTGGCTAGGACCTCCAATACTATATTGAATAAAAGTGGCGAGAGTGGGCATCCTTGTCTCGCTCCTGATCTTAGAGGAAATGCTTTCAGCTTTTACTCTTGAGCCTGATGTTGGCTATGGCTTTATCATATATGGCCTTTATTATGTTGAGGTATGTTCCCTCTATGCCACTTTCTGGAGAGTATTTTTAATCATAAATGGATGTTGAATTTTACCAAAAGATTTTCTGCATCTATTGAGATGATCATATGGTTTTTTATTCTTCAGTTTGTTAATGTGGTGTATCACAGTGATTGATTTGTGGATATTGAACCATCCTTGCATTCCTGGGATAAATCCCACTTGATCATGGTGTATGATCCTTTTAATGTACTGCTGGATTTGACTGCTAATATTTTGTTGAGAATTTTTGCATCTATATTCATCAGTGATATTGGCCTGCAATTTCCTTTTCTGTGATATCTTTGGCCGGTTTTGGTATCAGGGTGACAGTGGCCTCACAGAATGAGTTCAAAAGAATTCCTTCCTCTGCAATTTCTTGGAATAGTTTGAGAACGATATGTGTTAACTCTTCTCTAAATGTTTGGTAGAATTCACTGTGAAGCCATCTGTTGCTTGACTTTGTTTGTTGGGCTGTTCTTTTTTATTACTAATTTAATTTCTTTACTGGTAAGTTGTCTGTTCATATTTTCTATTTCTTCCTGATTCAGTCTTGGGCAATTGTACACTTCTAGGAATTTGTTCATTTCTTCTGGGTTGTCCATTTTATTGGCATACAATTGTTCATAGTAATCTCTTATAACTCTCTGTATTTTTGTGATATTGGTTGTAACTTCTTTTTCATTTCTGATTTTACTGATTTAGGTTCTCTTTTTTTTCTTCACAAGTCTGGCTAAAGATTTATCAAATTTGTTTGTCTTTTCAAAAAACCAGCTCCTAGGGCTTCCCTGGTGGCGCAGTGGTTGAGAGGCTGCCTCCTGATGCAGGGGACATGGGTTCGTGCCCCGGTCCAGGAAGATCCCACGTGCCGCAGAGCAGCTGGGCCTGTGAGCCATGGCTGTGGAGCCTGTGCGTCCGGAGCCTGAGCTCCACAACAGGAGAGGCCACAACAGTGAGAGGCCCGTGTACCACAAAAAAAAAAAAAAAAAAAAGACACAAAAAACCAGCTCCTAATTTCATTGATCATTTCTATTGTTTTTAAGTCTCTATTTCATTTGTTTCTGCTCTGACCTTTATGATTCCTTTCCTTCTATTAACTTTGGGTTTTGTTTGTTCTTATTCTGGTTTCTTTAGGTGTAAGGTTAGGTTGCTTATTTGAGATTTTTCTTGTTTCCTGTGGTAAGCTTGTATCACTATAAACTTCCCTCTTAGAATTGCTTTTGCTGCATTCCACAGATTTTAGATCATTGTGTTTTGGTTTTCACTGATCTCCAGTTATATTTTGATTTTCTCTCTGATTTCTTCAGTGATCCTTTAGTTGTTCAGGAACATGCTGTTTAGCCTCCATGTGTTTGTGGGTTTTGCAGGTTTTTTGCTTGCAGTTAGTTTCTAGTCTCATAGTGTTGTGGTCAGAAATGATGCCTGATATGATCTCAATTTTCTTAAATTTACTGAGGCTTATTTTGTGGCCTAGCATGTGATCTATCCTGGAGAATGTTCCATGTGCACTTGGAAAGAATGTGTATTCTGCTGCTTTTGGATGGAATGTTCTATATATATTAAGTCAATCTGGTCTAACGCATCACTTAAGGCCAGTGTTTCCTTATTGATTTTCTTTCTGGATGATATGTCCATTAATGTAAGTGGGGTGTTAAAGTCCCCTACTATTATTGTGTTACTGTAATTTCTCCGTTTATGTGTATTAACATTTGTTTTATGTATTTAGGTGGTTCTATGTTGGGTGTGTATAACAATTGTTATATCTTCTTTTTTTTTTTTTTTTTTTTTTGTGGTACGCGGGCCTCTCACTGCTGTGGCCTCCCCCACCGCAGAGCACAGGCTCCAGACGCACAGGCTCAGCTGCCATGGCTCATGGGCCCAGCTGCTCCACGGCATGGGGGATCTTCCCAGACCGGGGCATGAACCCGTGTCCCCTGCATTGGCAGGCGGACTCTCATCCACTGCACCACCAGGGAAGCCCTGTTATATCTTCTTCTTGGATTGAGCCCTTGATCATTATGTAGTGTCCTTCTCTGTCTCTTGTAACAGTCTTTATTTTTAAGTCTATTTTGTCTGATATAAGTATTGCTACTCTGGCTTTCTTTTTCCAGAGTAGTCTGTATGTTTTTAGATTTGAAGTGAGTCTCCTGTAGATAGCATATATACGGGTTTTATTTTTATATCCATTCAACCACTTTATGTCTTTTGATTGGAGCACTTAGTCCATTTACATTTAGAGTAATTAGTGATATGTAAGTACATATTGCTTTTCTGTTCACTGTTTTGGATTTGTTTTTGTAGTTCTTTTTTGCTCCTTTCTTGTTCTTTTGTTCTCTTCCATTGTGATTTGATGACTATCTTTAGTGTTATGTTTGGATTCCTTTCTCTCTTGTGTATCTATTATAGATTTTTGACTTGTGGTTACCATGAGCTGTGTGTGTGTGTGTGTGTGTGTGTGTGTGTGTGTGTGTGTGTGTGTAGAGAGAGAGAGATATGTTTACCATGAGATGTGTGTGTGTGTGTATATAGATATGTTTACCATGAGATGTGTGTGTGTGTGTGTGTGTGTGTATACACATATATACACACACACACATATATACCTTTTTGAAAAAAACAATCCAGTGATTTCTGGGTAGCATGGTACCAGCTACATCATTGCTGCTTTTATCTTGCTTCTGGACATCCTGGGCTTGAAATAAAGATACTGTGCTATTGTACTCTATACAGTAAAGTACACAAAAGAACAACCACTTGTACAGGATGCACACATGTGACAATATACGCCAGACACACGAACTAACTTATGTGATTGGACATGCAAATGCATGTACACATCTTTGAAAGTTCGCAACTTGAAGGTTCGTATGTAGGGGACTTACTGTATTTGCTTTACCAATGAACTTTTTCCTTTCATAATTTCCATGTTTCTAATTGTGGCCTTTTCTTTTTATCTTAGGCCAGTCCTTTTAACGTTTCTTGTAAAGTTGGTTTGGGTGTACTCAACTCTTTTAGTTTTTGCTTGTCTGTAAAACTTTTTATCTCTCCATCAGATCTGAATGAGAGCCTTGTCACGTAGAATGTTCTCTTGCTTGTAGGTTTTTCCCTTTCATCACTTTAAATATATTGTGCCATGCCCTTCTGGCCTGCAGAATTTCTGTTGAATATCCAGCTGACAGTCTTATGGGAGTTCCCTTGTATGTAACTTGTTGCTGTTGCTTTTCCCTTTTTATTTTTTAATATTCTTTCCTTATATTTAACTTTTGCCATTTTAATTACAATATGTCTTAGTGTGTTCCTCTTTGGGTTGATCCTATTTAGGACTCTCTGTGCTTCCTGGACTTGGATGTCTGTTTCCTATCCCAGGTTAGGGAAGTTTTCAGCTATTGTGTCTTTAAATTTAGTCTCTGCCCCTTTCTCTCTCTTCTCCTTCTGGAACCCCCATAATGTGAACATCAGTATGTTTGATGCTGCCCTAGAAGTCTGTTAAATTGTCCTCATTTTTTCTCTTTTTTCCTTTTTCTGTTCAGCTTCAATGATTTCCGCTACTCTGTCTTCCAGATCGCTGATCCATTCCTCTGTATCATTTAGTCTACTCTTGATTTCTTCTAGTATATTTTTCATTTCAGCTATTGTATTCTTCATCTCTGTTGGGTTGTTCTTTGTATTTTCTAACTTTTTGTTTAAAACTTCTACAATAACTCCCTGCTCTATTCATCCATTCTTCTCCCAAGTTATTTGATCATCTTTATGATCATTATCTTTAACTTTTTCTCAGGTAGATTGCCTATCTCCACTTCACTTAGTTCTTCTGGGGTTTCATCTTTCTCTTGTGCTTGGAACATGTTCCTCTGTTACCTCATTTTGCCTAACTTGCTGTTTTTATTTCTATGCATCTGGTAGCTTGGTTACATTTTCTGACCTTGGAAAAGTGGCCTTCTGTAGGAGACGTCCTATGCATCCCAGCAATGTACTCCTTCTAGTCACCAGAACTATATGCTCTTGGGGTGCCCCCTGTGTGGGCTGCATGGGTCCTTCTGTTGTGGCAGGCTGACTACTGTGGGCAGTCTGGTAGGTGTGGCTGGCCCCCAGTTCAGTTGGCTGCCAGGCCCTTCCTTGTGTGGAGGCTGCCCGCCGCTGCTTGGCAGGGCCAGGGCACAAGGCAACTAACTATGGAACCCCAGGGAATCCCAGGGCTAATGCTGGCCCACTGGTAGGCAGAGCTGTGTCCTGGGGTCTAGCTGCAGGCCCAGAGACCCCAGAGCTGGTCTCAAACTGCTGCTGGGTGAGGCTGTTCCCAAGGCTAGAGCAGGCTCTCTGGTGGGAGGGACTAAGGCCCAGGGGATTCTGGGGCTGATATCTGCCCACTGATAAGTGGAGCTGGGTCTGGGGGTCACTGGCTGCAGGGCCCTGGTGGGGTGGTCCCAGGTCTAGTGCCTGCATACTGGTGTTGGGGCCAGTTCCTGGGCCTTTGGTAGGCAAGGCCATATGCAGAGTTGGCCGGGGGCTCAAGGGGTTTTAAGGCAGACTGTCTTCTGGTGGGTGGCACTGTGTCCCCACCCAGTTAGTTGCTTGGCCTCAGGCATCCCAGTACTGGTGCCTGTAGGCTGGTGGGCATGGACGGGGCCAGATCCTGAGGCTAAAAAGCTAGAGGGAGGATTTCAAAATGGCACTTGCCAGCACTGGTGTCCACATGGTAGAATGAGCTCCCCAAAATGACTGCTGCCCGTGTCTATGTCCCCAGGAGTCAGCTCCCATTGCTTCCTGCATCTCCAGGAGACTCCAAAATCAGCTGTTAGGTCTAAGCCAGGCTTCTTTCAAATGACTGCTTCTGCCCTGGGTCCTGGAGCATGTGAGGTTTTGTGTGAGCCCTTTTAAGAGTGGAGTCTCTATTTCCCACAGTCTTCTGGGTCCTGAATGTAAGCCCTGCTGGCCTTCAAAACCGAATGCCCTGGGGGACACATCTTCCTGGCACAGGACCACCAGGCTGGGGAGCCCAGTGTGGAGGCTCAGACCCCTCACTCCTTGGGGAGAACCTCTGCACTTGTAATTATTCTCCTGTTTGTCGGTCTTGACTATACCACAACTCCACCCCTCCTACTCAACTCATTGTAGTTCCTTCTTTATATCTTTACTTGTAGAAGATCTTTTCTGGTGGTTTCCAGTTTTTTCTTTTTCTTTTTTTTTAATATTCATCTATTTATTTATTTATTCATTTGGCTGCACCGGGTCTTAGTTGCATTATGTGGGATCTTTGCTGCGGCATGCGGGATCTTTAGTTGCGGCATGCGGGGTCTTTAGTTGTGGCACGCAAACTCTTAGTCAAGGCATGTGGGATCTAGTTCCCTTACCAGGGGTCGAACCCGGGCCCCCTGCATTGGGAGTGAGGAGTCTTAGCCACTGGGCCACCAGGGAAGTCCCACAGTTTTTTCATAAGTAGTTGTTTTGTAAATAGCTGAAATTTTGCTGTGCCCATGGGAGAAGGTGAGCTCAGAGTCCTTCTACTCCACCATCTTGGGAACTCTCTCAGACCCACTTTTAAATTGAAAAAATATATATATACGAATCAACAGATAATCCTCTTGCTTCATTATTTAGCCACAGCTTTGATTTACTTAAAAGAACAAAAAACTAGATCCAAAAGCCAGGGTTAGGGAGAGGAATCATTGTTTCCACATGTTCTCTCAGAAGAGAATTAGGTAATAAAGACAATACGCTGACAGGAGAAATAATATTATGGTATAATTGTAACATAACACTGGATGGGAAAGTCTACCTCATCCCAATTTCACATGTCTGGGCAGTGCTTGTTCATGTGTGATCTGAGGGCCTGGCTGCATGTGGCAGAGGCAAAAGCAGGAGTAAATGGATGCACTCATTACTGCCCAGCCCCTCATGGAGGCATCTGCTCTAGGGGGTGTACTCAGCTGGTGGACAGTACTGATTCAGAGCTTCTTTCTCAGCCCAGAAGACCTGAATTAGCCACCCTCTCTGGTGCAATACGCTGCAGAATGACCCTGATTTTGTCTGCCACTCTTCATAAGCATGCCACTACGATTATTACTTTATGATACCAGGTCTTATGTGTGTGAATTAGGAGTTAGATGGAAAAAACAGTTCTCAAGTCTGTGATCAAAGTCATTTGTAAAAAATTAGACTAAACAAGTGTTTTCTGCTATACTCTCTCCCCAAGAGAGGGATATATTATGTTTCACAAATTTATTTAACCCCTATATCATTAGTGTTCTGAAGAAGCCAACTGGGAGACATTACTTTGGGCAAGAGGAAATCCAGACAGTACTAGGTCATCTGAGACAGAGCTAAGAATGTGGCAGAAGCAACAGAAAGTGTACTCACAAGTTGATAAATAAACTTAGAATAACATTTACTGTGCTCTGTTTCTGTTATAAACTCTTTATCTCATTTAATCCTCATATCAACTCTACCATGGATGTAGTATTATTTCCCCCATTTTACAGATGAGGAAACCAAGGCAGAGAAAATTTCAGCAGCTTGATCGAGATTATAGAATTAGTAAGGGTCAAAGACAGAAAGCAAACCCAAGTTATCTGGACCCCATAGATCATGCTTTATAAACCACATTACAGTGCCTCTCAGCACTATGAAAGAAAAGAAAGGGGTAGACACTTCAGACCCTCGCTACTCAAAGTACGGTCCATGGATCAGCAGCGTCAGCAACAACTAGGAGCTTGTTAGGAATGTAGAGGCTCAGGCCCCATCCCAGACCTACTGAATTAGAACTGGCATTTTAAGAAGATCTTCAGGTGACTTATTAAAATCTGATAAGTATTGCTCTAAACAAGAAAGCCTTAAGTTTTTCTTGTTTTGTTTCGTTTTTGTTTTAGTCCCAGACTCCTTTGAGAATCTGATGAAAGTCATGGACCCTGAGCACAAAAATGTGTATAAGATTTCAAAGAGATCATGAATTCATGTTTACAAAACCCTGCTGTAGAGAGTGTGACTGTGGTAGGAACCAGTCCTTTATACCTTCCATGCATTATTGCTTTTAATCCTTATAAACTCACTATTGATAAAATGGAAACTTGAAGTTAAGTAACTTGCCTTAGTCGTAGGAATTGATGAGAGCAGGATCAAATCTGGACATTTTGCTGCCACAGCCTAGCTATCACACCAAGCACCTAGGCATGGCTGAGCCACAGTGATTCTGAGGGACATCCCAGTAGAACTTCACCTCTCTCTGACAAGAGCATGTTCTCCATCTAAAGTACAGTTCTGGCGCTTCCCTGGTGGTGAAATCTGACTCCCAAGAGAAATTTAGATGATCAGCTGTGTCCAAATAGTAGATAGGCCATAGCAAAATAAGGTTATCTGGACCCCATAGATCATGCTTTATAAACCACATTACAGTGCCTCTCAGCACTATGAAAGAAAAGAAAGGGGTAGACACTTCAGACCCTCGCTACTCAAAGTACGGTCCATGGATCAGCAGCGTCAGCAACAACTAGGAGCTTGTTAGGAATGTAGAGGCTCAGGCCCCATCCCAGACCTACTGAATTAGAACTGGCATTTTAAGAAGATCTTCAGGTGACTTATTAAAATCTGATAAGTATTGCTCTAAACAAGAAAGCCTTAAGTTTTTCTTGTTTTGTTTCGTTTTTGTTTTAGTCCCAGACTCCTTTGAGAATCTGATGAAAGTCATGGACCCTGAGCACAAAAATGTGTATAAGATTTCAAAGAGATCATGAATTCATGTTTACAAAACCCTGCTGTAGAGAGTGTGACTGTGGTAGGAACCAGTCCTTTATACCTTCCATGCATTATTGC
The DNA here is from genome assembly GCF_000442215.2 of Lipotes vexillifer. Classification (NCBI taxonomy): domain Eukaryota; kingdom Metazoa; phylum Chordata; class Mammalia; order Artiodactyla; family Lipotidae; genus Lipotes; species Lipotes vexillifer. Next base: position 207,495 of record NW_006777418.1, on the reverse strand, counting down.
TTTTAATCCTTATAAACTCACTATTGATAAAATGGAAACTTGAAGTTAAGTAACTTGCCTTAGTCGTAGGAATTGATGAGAGCAGGATCAAATCTGGACATTTTGCTGCCACAGCCTAGCTATCACACCAAGCACCTAGGCATGGCTGAGCCACAGTGATTCTGAGGGACATCCCAGTAGAACTTCACCTCTCTCTGACAAGAGCATGTTCTCCATCTAAAGTACAGTTCTGGCGCTTCCCTGGTGGTGCAGTGGTTGAGAGTCCACCTGCCAATGCAGGGGACACGGGTTCGTGCCCCGGTCCGGGAAGATCCAACATGCCGCGGAGTGGCTGGGCCCGTGAGCCATGGCCGCTGAGCCTGCGCGTCCGGAGCCTGTGCTCCGCAACGGGAGAGGCCACAACAGTGAGAGGCCCGCATACCGCAAAAAATAAAAAAAGTTAAAAGTACAGTTCTGGAAGAAACACTGATGGAGTGAAGAGGAAGGGGGCACTGCTTAGAGGGGGAGATTAGTCAGAGGGATCCTAGTAATCCATGTGATGGTGGATGTCCCAATCAGATCCCCCACACACGCATCTTCCTGACACACTTAAAACCTACACAGACTCAAGTGACATGCCAATCCATGACTTTCACCTACCACACTACCCCACTCTAAACCATGGTTGACAAAAAGACTTCATTTCATAGGCCACCTGATTGATTGGTAGTAGCTACTTGGTGTTCAACATTGAAACGGAGCCAGTTGAGGACAGTGATTGATTAGTAATGTCTGCCCCCAGCAGCAAAGGGTAACACAGTAGGAGGAATACGAGCACCACTTATTTACCAGCTGGTACATTTAATTACTGCTTGGTATAAATTCCTTTATTTAACATGCCTGCACTAAGTGTGACTTCTGTACACAGTGGCGGAAGCCCTCTTACCCATCCTAATGGAATAATGAACTTCAAACGTCTAACAGAATGGTAAATTATTAAAAAACATTTTATACCTTTAAAACATTTCATTTTCAATTAAAACACTTAAATACATACATATTAACCAATTTTGGATGTAGGGCTATCTTTTTTCTTCTGAGTCCATGCTTTTGGAGCTCCCCAGGCATTTCTTTCACACCACACTCAAATGCACTACTTTTTAAAGATTCTTTCAAAGCAATCTAAAAATCTTTTACTGATTTTTTTTCCTCCAGTTACAATTGGTTTCTTCATACCTAACCCAAAAGCAAAAAAATCATGGAAAATTCTTTATAGTCTTTCCAAACATTTGACTTAGTTTTCATAGAAACAACTATTTTCTTTCCCTTTTATCAGTTACCAAACCATATAATATTTAATTAAATTATGTAATTACTATAACAAGTGCAATTGGTACAGAAGAATTTCAGAAGAAACACAACTGATTATAGGACAGGGTGCTACTCAACAAGCTACAGAGGGGCATGAGTCAGTATGTTTTACTGAGAACTGAAGAGCATTAGTTACTCTGATGAGTTGAACAAATGATGGCCTGTTAGAAGAGTTTCCATTATACTACCTTGAACTCTCCATAGTGGATTTCAACTAAACAAGACTCTTATTAACCAGAATTTCCAACATATGATTTCCATAATGATAGTTGTAAGGCATTCAAAGATCCTGATGTGAATTATAAAATGAAGTGGGACAAAAGAGAATCTTTTTTGATATCTCCACTTTTTTGGGGGGTGTCTTTTGACATTTTTAGTTTATGCAATCCTGTATTTTAAGAATCCTTATAATCTAGCTTTAATCGTTTCAGGAATAAGGAGAGGCTAAAAATATACACAAAATAAGTTCATTATCTCTATACTGTTGAGAAGATTTTATTGTATTTAATACCCTAAAGAAAGAATTTCTCTTGGCTACTGTAACAAACAGAAACCAAAAGTACTAGTGGTTGAGACAAGAGAGACTTTTTTCACAGAGGTGGATAGTCTGGGACTAGAATGGCAGTTCCATGGTCATCCAGAACACGAACTCTTTCTCTCTACTCCAATAACATACTTTGTAACTTCCAGCCTCAGGTTTGCCTCATGGTCCCAAGATGGCTGCTGCAACTCCAACCATCATGTTAGAATTCTAGGCAGGATGAAAAGAAATGAGGGAATGGCACACAGGCTGTGCTTCACAGCCAACTCTGCCCTTTCAGAAAAACTCTTGGAAAGCCCCCACATAGTGACCTCTGCATACTTGTTATCTGCAACAAATCCTTAAAATGTCATTTCATAGCTAGGCACATTGCCTGATACAACAATTTTGAGTTCTTTTATTGAAGAAGAAAGAAAGAATGGATATTGAGTAGACAATCAACAGTGTTTCCCATAAAACATAATCCTAGCAGAACATTCTAACAACCTGAATATTTGATAAACAACTTATCTCCTGACTGACCAAATAAAATAAAACTTACTATATAATGTTTTGCATCTATTGATCTTTTGCCTTAGAAAAATGCTCTTCAGTTGCTACAACTACATCTTAAGCATCATGTGGAATATTTGTTTTATTCACTCTCTATGTCCATTTCTACCCATACACTACCTAGAACATTAGTCTCTGGTGCCATCTCAAGCTTACATAGATGCTTCCCCCAAGAGCAGAATTCCACTTCTACAAAGTACATATTGTGCACACTCAACTCTGTACCTGTGTGTTTTTAGAAGTCTCAGTCAAGCCCATCTTACCAATTTCTGCCACTCAGTTGCACCTGAGAGCCCTGGATGCACTTGGCAAGCAGCAAAAGTAGCTCACTCACTACCCAAAAGGGTTTGCCTCCACTTTCTTTTCCCCACTATTCAAGGAAGCCAATATTTATTACAAGGGTGCAACAAGGTCTCTCTTTTTCAGTATCCAAGAAAACACTTGATACAGCATATCTTAGACTCATCTAGAAATACAATTCACCAATCATCAAATAAGCCCTGCTTTGTTAAGGGGTGGGCCTGCCCTAATGGATTTCACACATAGTAAGGGAAATGGGATATACAAGACTGATTAAGGTGCAAAAGAAAGGCCTGAAGAGGTTTTAGAGGGAGGTCTATGGCTTTCTTACTTCTGCTAAGTTAACACTTGAACAAGCCCCAACCCACAAGGCCCATTCCTTCCCAGTAGCTGGTCCAGACCCTCTACTTAGTTTTAACTTCAGGAGAAAGACACTGGATTGTTTTGCCCTTGATGAAAGTCCTGTTCATAAAGCATCTCCAACCACAATTCCTTAGGCTACATTTAGTCAATTCCTTCCTCTACTCTCACCTCTAATGCTTGCTTCTCTCAGATCCCAACTGCTTGGCTTACTGATGACAAGACTTCACTAGGACCAGTTGAGATCATTTTGGCTTCCCCTGTTGTGCCGTAGCCGTGGTTACTGCCAACAATCCCAACCACTTAGCAACCACTGACACCCTCTTGCACTACGGCTCATGCTCCCAGATTTATAGCCTGATGGATGCAGAAACTCAGTCGACCCGCAGTCAACCTAGCCCTACTCTTTCACAGGTACAATTTCAATATTAGGTAAGGTCTCCAACTCTGCCTATCCCAAGGTCCAAGCTTCCAACAGTGGGGAAATACACTTTCTCCTACATTCCTGGTTGTAAGAATTCTACCCTCTAATGTATAAGCAGATTGCCTGAGGCTACGCAGTCATGATCCCAAAGACAGTAGTTCAAGATTTATGGTTTACTGATGTACACAGATAAATAAAATGCCATATAAACTAATTAACAACAGATGTGTACGAGAAAGAAAGTCCAATGGGTGTAAGAATGCCCAGCCACACAGATATAATTTGTTTTCCCATCTAAAATACGCTTTCCTACACAGTAACCTATTTGAACTTCTCAGTTACTCTGGGATGTACACCTATAGGGCAGATATTACTATCCTCTTCTTAAATATCAGAAAACAGAGTCTTAGAAAGATTAAATAACTTCCCTAAAATCTCTTAGATAGTACAACACAACCTTAACTGAAATCCAGATCTTCTATCTAAATCCAGTGTTTCTTCTACTGCATTATTTACTCATGGTATTGCTCATACTGTTTGGCTCACTATTTTTTTCAGTATCAGAGCCTACTATGTGAATTTGCAAGTCCTTCTTAACTGAAGGGCTGAATTATTTATTGAACTGAATTATTCCTTTATATCTTTGGTACTTTTCCCACTGAGAGAAGGAGTCATTCCCTTCCCCTTGAATCTGGACTGACTTTGGTGACATGCTGGACCAATATAATACTGTGGAGGTGACACTCTGTGATTTCTGAGGCTAGGTCCTAAGAAGCCTTTCAGCTTCTATGCATGCCTCTTAGAACTCACTCTTGGAAGCCTGCTGCCATGCTATGATTATGCCCACGCAACCTTGTGGAGAGAACATTGAGACGAGGGCCCAAGGCCCCAAGAGTCAGCCCTGGCTGAAGTCCCAGCCAAAAGCCAGCACTAACTTGCCAGCCAGGTGAATGAGCCATCTTAGAAATGGGTCATCCCATCCAAATCAGGACAGATGAGCTGTCCCCATGCAGCCCTCCCCAATTTGCAGAACTGTAGACTAAATGAATGATTACTATTATTTTAAGCCATCAAGTTTGAGGATGGTTTGTTTTACAGCAAAGAACTGAAAACTACTTTTCAAAAACCTTCATGCCTAAAAACAATACCAAAAAGAAACATGGTGGCATACATCAAACTGATTATGCACTGTGAGTACTTCCATGTTTATTTACCTTAGATATTTTATTTTATATAAGAAAAAAGGAAATGAAGAGAGTATCCTCTGATTTACAAAAGCAAAAGAAAAAAGGCAATTAGACAAATTGTTTTAAAATGCCCTCAACCTTGGGCTTCCCTGGTGGCACAGTGGTTGGGAGTCCTCCTGCGGATGCAGGGGACACGGGTTCCTGCCTCGGTCTGGGAGGATCCCGCATACCGCGGAGCGGCTGGGCCCGTGAGCCACGGCCGCTGAGCCTGCGTGTCCGGAGCCTGCGCGTCCGGAGCCTGTGCTCCGGAACGGGAGAGGCCACAACAGTGAGAGGCCCGCGTACTGCAAAAAAAATTTTTTAAAAAAAGCCATACCAGATATCCACCTGGACACTAGGAAGCCCAGTCTTTGTGACAGTCTGGGATTTTATGTTTTTTTCATCTGAAAGATGCGGTTAACATAAACTAATAGGAAGATGATTTTTTTCTTTAGTAAGGAGCTGAGGATATTTTTATGTCTATGAACTCTTGACTTTGCCAAAGGACCAGAACAGGCTGCTGAAATAAACATGTTCTTGTCAATGCAATAAAGCCAAAAAATAACTGCCAATCCAGAGGCTGAGAATGAATTACAATGACAAGTCTACATTTGAAAATCCGGGAATGAAAGGTGAAAAGCAAATACTGTGACGTTATTTACCCGTTGAGACGGAGAAGCTAATGGAACAGAATCAAAGTACGATATAATACTGATTGTCAGCACCATCATTCTTAGAAATGTGGGCAATTTTGAGGGCACCTTTTTTTTTTTTTTTTTTTTTTTTGCGGTACGCGGGCCTCTCACTGTTGTGGCCTCTCCCGCTGTGGAGCACAGGCTCCGGACGCGCAGGCTCAGCGGCCATGGCTCACGGGCCCAGCCGCTCCGCAGCATGTGGGATCTTCCCGGACCAGGGCACGAACCCGTGTCCCCTGCATCAGCAGGCGGACTCCCAACCACTGCACCACCAGGGAAGCCTGAGGGCACCATTTTATCTTGGGAAAGATTCTATCTAATTGTCCTCCAAAAACAATGCAACCAAATGGTTGCTGTCCGAGGAATAAAAAAAAAACAACTTTAATTGAAACAGTTCACATGATTGAGACAGAAATTCTAACAGAAGCCCTCCTCCTCTCTGAGCACCCAATTTAGGAACTTCCTGACTGAGAAATATCCTCCAATGCTTGAGAAAGAGCAGAATCCATACCCTCATATTCGTTTCCTGGGCCAAAACAGAAATGTCTAATTATATGATCGTGTGTCACACAACTTCCCTTGCTGGTCACTGAGGAACATCATCCCAGCATCCACGCCCTGACTAGTGGTCAGGTTCCCAGGCTAGGTCACAACAGCCTGATTCACTCAAGAGGTAGCAGAAAAAATAATATAGGAAAAATATGGAAGCTGGACAGTGTCTGTTCTGGTTCTCTATTTCTGTGTAACAAACCATCCCAAAATGCAATGCCTTAAAAACAATGGATTGTTATCACTCATGTTTCTGTGAGTCAACTGAGCTCGACTGGGAGGTTCCTGGTTAGGGTCTCTCGAGTAGCTGTAGTCAGATGGGGTTGGGGAACTTATCTAAAAGTGTAATGGACTGGGTGTGCAGGACGGTTTCTTCACTCACTGTGTCTGGCACCTCAGCTGGCATGGTTGGAAGAGCTATGGGTTGACAATGCATCTCTCTCCATGTGGCTCTTCACATGATTGACTTGGGTTTCCTCACAATGCCACAGTCTCAGGGTACTTGGACCTCTTCTCAGGGTACTTGGACTTCTCAGGGTACCTGGACATGTCAACTGGCATCTCCCCAGAGTGAGTGTTTTAAGGGGGCAAGGAAAAGCTGCAAGGCTTCTTGTGATCTAGCTCAGAACTCACACAGCACCACTTCTGCCACACGCTACTAGTTTCTACAGAGCCAGCCCACGTTCAACATAGGAGGTGACTACACAGGGGCACAAATACCTGAAGGCATTGTCCAATATGGAGTGGAGAGGAGGAACATCTTTGGAAAGGAGGGGAAAAAGGAGATTAAAAAGAGTAAAAGAATCTT
>NW_006777418.1:193190-195690 GCF_000442215.2 Lipotes vexillifer | reverse complement strand
TTTCTACCCTTGACAAGTCCACCCGGAACGCGGAAGTTTGAGGCTTGCCGCGCACCGCTCGACCTCCGCGTCTGTGTTTCGGTCCGAGTTGCGGGGAGCTGCTCTGCCAGACGAACGCCGTTGGCTCGCCGAGGCCGAAGGCGCCGGTCACGCGACTCGCGTCCCCAGGCGCCGAGCCCGAGATGGTGGCGGCAGATCTGTGGGCTGGAACGAGCTTACCCAGCAAGAGCCCAACTCCAGCTTTGGTGTTGAGGTTATGAGCATGAGGCTGGTCCGGGGCACCCTTCAAGGGCCCCTTCCCATGCTGTTCCCCAGATGCAGCGGAGTCCAATTGCCCAACGAGAACGTCCCCAAGCTGCTCCCAATGAGGAGGCACTGCTTTTTCGGGAGGCCGCGGAAAAGATATTCTCAACAAAATTTGCCTTTGCCCGCGCTGCGTGCAGGGCCAGGGCCGGAAGAACCTTTGAGCGCTGGGCACGCCGAGCTCCCACCAGGAGCCTTTGGGCGGCTCTTGGGCCTGGACAGGGCTGTTCTCGCACCGCGTCCGTCAAAGTAGAAGGGTACACCCGGCGCCAGCGGGCTCTAGCTGTCACTGGAGCTGTGGGCGTCCTCGTAATTCCTCCATGGCTTCGTGAGGCCAGGAGGCCGTCTGCTGCTTGGTTCCTTAAACTGCTTCAGCAGACCAAAAATCCCGCAGAAAACTCCATTGGCGGAAGGAGCCTTCCCGGCGTGGAGCGTCAGCGAAAGCATCCTCCTCTCAAAGGGTCTCCTTTCCTTAGGACAGGCCAAGAGGCTGCTCTTTCGCCCCGGGGCCCTTTTGCACGCTTCCCTTTAACGCCTATTCTAAAACGTCTGCTGGCCTAGGAAAACTAACCAAATAGCACTAGCCAGAAATCCAGCTGCTGCCTAAAGATTAATATTATGAATCTGTTCCGCTCACCGCACTCCGGCGACCCGACGGGCAAACAGCCCTTCTTCTGGTCCTCCCCTCGGGTAGCTCGCCAAACGTCGGAAGCTAAAAACACTCGACCTGGCGTTGCCAACCAAGGTTGGAGAGCGAGGGGCAGTCTCCTGTGCAGTCTGGGCCAACGGCCTTCTGCCTCCAGATTTAGGCACAGAAAAGAAGAAATTAAAAACAGAATGAGTTACAGTCCCTAGTTGCTGCTTTCTCCTCAAATCTGCGAACTAGAAGGGACCCGTGAAATTTCCAACTTCAGACATCTCATTTTACAAATAAAGAAACAGGCCTAGAGATGGGAAGAGGGTATATATATATTTTTTCTCCTTCTTCTAAACTCTGCTTTTCCTTCCAGCCTAAGGGCAAAGGCAGCCGAAATCAGACTATAACTGCAGGTTCTCTCCAGTCAACTGGGATTCGCTCATGGGTGTGCAGGAAACTGCAGAGCAGGAAACTGCTTCCGGGATCCCAGCAAGCACGGGGACCTCAGCGCTACAGTTCATCCACCCTCACAGGTCACAGCAGGGCCCTGTGGATTGGTCATTTTGACCTCCTACTTAATTTTAACGATCTCCCTTTCCCTCGACGTGCTCAGAATAGCAAGACTCCGCTCTGACACACCCAGGTGATGGGACCTCTGACCCCCCCCAAGCCCTCCTTCTGGCCCCAGCTCAGACGTCAGCACCCAAAGAAACGCTTCACCCCGTCCCATCCATCCGCTCTTAATGGAGCCTGCATCCACCAAGCCCTTAGTATTTACCCAAATTTCCCGGTTACTGTCAGTCTCTCCCACTAGACTGCGGTCCTGGAGCGCAGAGAGCTGTCCCAGACTTCCCTGTACCAGGCGCCTATCATTGGGCCCGACACTCAATTGGCGCGCAAGAAAATTGTGATGAAGTTGACATTTAGCGAAAACGGCCCTGGGTCTCCTCCGCTTTAGCTTTTCCCTCCAACCCTCCGGCCTTTGGGATTTCTTGAAGAGAAGAGACCTTGAGGCCACGCTGCTGCGAACTTGGCCCAGAGTGGCTAGTCCAGGAGGAAGGCAGTGTAAGGAGAAAGAAGCCCAGAGCTGGTAGGTGGGTAGAGGGACGACTGAAAGGGCGGGGACAGGCGGGAGATGCACGAGAGGAGCGAGAAAGCAGTCTCCTGCCCCTCTCTGAAGTGCGTCGCGACGCGGGTGGGGTGCAGCGGCGGGGACGGCACCGGGCGCCGTGCCCCTCCCTGAGAACAGCCTGCGCCCCCCGCCCCACTCGGCCGCGGCTGGGGGCTGCGGAGCGGGTGGTAAATGCTGGGGGTGGGGGCGCCCGCGCCGAGATGGAGGAGGGGGCGGGGGCGAGGCACGGCGTCTTCTCGCCCCTTCTTCAGCAAGAGACGCGGCGGCGGAGTCCCTCAGCCTCGGTCATGTGATAGTCTCGAAGCGCGAGCTGCGGGGGTCTCGGCGTCTCCGGGACCATTACAAAACGCAGCCAGGAAAGCGCGTCGCTGCCACAGCCGCCGCCGCCTCTCCAGCTCCAGACGGGCCCGGGAGAGTGGCAGCCGCTG
>NW_006777418.1:191809-193048 GCF_000442215.2 Lipotes vexillifer | reverse complement strand
AGCCCGCAGGCGCCGCCGCAGCAGAAACCACTAAACTTTTTCCCCCCAGGCGACCGCCTACAGCGCTATCCCAGTCTCCGCTGCGAGCCGCCGGAGAAAAGGGAGACGCGGGCTGCTGGAGCCGAGCTTCCTTCTCCTTACCGCGCCTCTCCCCTCCAGGAACACGAGGACTCCAGAGCGGACTAAGTGGCTGGTCAAGGGGCAGCGCTCAAGGCACTGTTAACTCCCGCCGCCCCCGGCCTCCTGGACGAGCGCCAACTCGATTTAAAGGGCTAGAGTCCTGACTGCCCAGTCCTTCCTCCCAGCTCTCTGGGCGGGCGCTTCCCTCGGCCCAAGAAAAAGCAAAGAGGAGGCCGGAAGGGAACAGGGCCCTCCCCACTCCTTCTCCGCCAGCTCCCACGCTCAGCCTCTGGCCACCCGCGGGAAGACGCCGAGAGGGTGGCGGTGAAGCTGGCGCGCCCCGCCCGCGACTGTGCGCGCCAGTCGGCGACCGTCGGGGCCAGAAGTTGCGAGCGTCGGATTGCTAAACTGGGTCAAAAGGCTAAGCGCGGAGGCCGCAGGCCGCTGAGAGAAGGCGGGAGAGAAACGGCGCGAGGGTCTAGGGGGGAAAGAGGGCGGGGTGGCGGGTCCGGGAGGGCGGAGTGGGGGTTAGTGGAGACAACCAGGCCCCGGGAGCGGGGTGCGGAGCGACGCTGCGGTCCACTGTGAGCCAGAGGGAGGCGGATGCGCCAGGGGCGATGCCGCGGCCGGGGAAGAGTTCGTACAGCGACCAAAAGCCGCCCTACTCTTACATCTCGCTGACCGCGATGGCCATCCAGCACTCGGCCGAGAAGATGCTGCCTCTGAGCGACATCTACAAGTTCATCATGGAGCGCTTCCCCTACTACCGCGAGCACACGCAGCGTTGGCAGAACAGCCTCCGGCACAACCTCTCCTTCAACGACTGCTTCATCAAGATCCCGCGGCGGCCCGACCAGCCCGGCAAGGGCAGCTTCTGGGCATTGCATCCCGACTGCGGCGACATGTTCGAGAACGGCAGCTTCCTGAGGCGCCGAAAGCGCTTCAAGGTGCTGCGCGCTGACCACACTCACCTGCACGCGGGAAGCGCCAAGGGCGCGCCAGGCGCTGGGCCCGGAGGGCACCTGCACCCGCACCACCACCATCACGCTGCCGCGCACCACCACCATCACCACCACCCGCCCCAGCCGCCGCCGCCCCAGCCGCCGCCGCCGCACATGG
>NW_006777418.1:168548-191512 GCF_000442215.2 Lipotes vexillifer | reverse complement strand
GTTCCCGCCCTACGGGCTGGGCTCGGCCGCCGCCGCTGCTGCCGCCGCCGCCGCTGCGTCCACGTCGGGCTTCAAGCACCCGTTCGCCATCGAAAACATCATAGGCCGGGACTACAAGGGCGTGCTGCAGGCCGGCGGGCTGCCCTTGGCGTCCGTCATGCACCACCTGGGTTATCCCGTGCCGGGCCAGCTCGGCAACGTCGTCAGCTCCGTGTGGCCGCACGTCGGCGTCATGGATTCAGTGGCCGCGGCCGCGGCCGCCGCGGGGGTCCCCATGGCCCCGGAGTATGGGGCCTTCGGTGTGCCTGTCAAGGCCCTGTGCCACTCGGCAAGCCAGAGCCTGCCTGCGGTGCCCGTGCCCATCAAGCCGACTCCTGCGCTGCCACCGGTGGCCGCGCTGCCCGCAGCGCTCGCTGTCCCCGCGGTCGCACAGCAGCTGCCGGCACCGTCCACCGTGTGCCCGGCGGCCGCCGCCTCACCCGCCGTCTCTCTGATGGAGCCCACCGCCCCGAGTGCGGCCGAGAGCAAAGGCGGCTCTCTGCATTCGGTGCTGGTGCATTCTTAGGGTACCCAGCGGGCTGGGAGAGACGAACGCATGGAGACTCGCCTGGCCCTGGACCGCCGGAGAGGGCGAGGGCGCCCTGACCAGGTCGGGTAGAGCTGGCGAGCCCCAGCCTTTGCGGGAGAGGAAGGTATTTAAACAAACCTGAAAGTGGATTCTCCAGTGGTCTGAATAAATATAACACTTCTGGTGTCTGTGTTTATACTATGTTGTACAATCAGAATAATGAAAGCCAATTTTCAGGTAAGAGTTTCTATTGTAATTAAAATTATAAATCCATAAGTTATGGGGGGAGGGAACGAACGAGTTTGGGGAAGCCTCATTCGCTGGCATATTGGAATTGGATCTCTATTCTTACTCCCGGGAGCAGAAGATGGCAGGACTAAACCTCCCTCGGAGAAGTCCAACAGAGAGTGACGATGAAACAGACCTCAGCCACCAAGTTTCTTCCCGCGGGTCTCAACCTCTCGTGAACAATGTCGCCTCTCGTGACCATTCTAGACAAAACTGCTATTCACTAAGGAAATCTTGTTTTATTTAAGAAGGAAAAGAGGGAGCATTTCATACCGTTATTTTCCTGGTCAGTGAAATGGACAAGGACACGGTAGCATGAATAAAGCCTCTTTGGGGGCAGTGGGAACCTCACGAAGGATCTTGGGAAACAGTTAAGTTTCTTGGCTCTGACCCAAGGGTCGAGAAGGATAGAAGGAACGGCTAAAGCAATTAGTTTGCACAAAAGAGAATGGCAGCAGCTTAAAGCGCAAAGCCCCAGATTACAAAAGTAAGTTCGGGAAACATAACCAAAGAGAGACATTAAAGGAGACTTTCTACCTGCAATTCTTTCGTGAATCAATCGGATGAGACCGTTGAGGAGCCCCCAGACAATGTGAATTCCCATGATCCGTTACATTTGAGATTTTTTTTTTTAATCACTTGCATCACGGGATTTTGTTCCCCTAACTCAAGAATGCAAGAAAAACCTGCCACGTCACCCGACAATATTGCTCTTAACGTTTCCAGGAGCGTTTTGTGGCCGTTGCCTTCCAGCCTCCTCGGGACAGATGCGTGAGGATGACCGGTCACCTTTGCGTGCTGCCTTTGATTTGGTATTCCGTGTGCTGTTTGGGTGCGTTCTTCTTTCAGGCGAGCTCTTCAGTTTCAGATCCTGAATGAAAAAGAAACGTGCTTTGCCGCTGTTGCTCTTCCCAGTTTTTGAGACCCAGGAATAGCACTTTACTCGCAACAAACTTTTGGGAACGAATGGGGGGCGGGTAGGGAGAAGGCAGCTGTCCTTTGCCCCGAGTCACCTCTGGCCTTTGTCCGCGCCGCGTTCGGGTTGTGACTTTGTGCCAAGTTCATGTCTGCCTGTGTTGTACGCGGTGTTCTCCATTAAAGCTTCTCTCTGGATGTGCCGGTGTGAAGGTGTTTCGCTTCTCAAGAGACGAGGCCGCGGTTTGAGTGCCCACTGGGGGAAAGTCTGGGGACTTGGCAAATCCTCTTCCTCCCCTTCTTTTTCAACTTCTGAGCAACAAAGAGGGTGAGTTCACAGGCGAAGCGGCAGCTGGACAGGTTTCCTCCTCCGTGGCTCCTTTTGTCAGTTGGCTCAATATCTGTATCTGTTTTACCTGTTCTTCCACTGCTTTCCTAGCTGAGCTCTAGTCCACCTCAGTGCGAGAGACTGGATTAGCAAAAACCCGCCACAGTGAATTTTTTCTGTTCCTACATGAGGTTTATTAGCAATAACCATCACCAGCCCCCAACACCCTTTCCCTTTTCTGAGAGCGGGCCATGGCCCGGGTCCCGGTGCCAGTGGGTGGGGGCTGGCGGCGCCCCATTAAGTCTGCGGGGCGGGGAAGAGGGCGCCCGGACTCCACCACTGCCTCCGAGGCCCACATTCCCGAGAAGCGCGCGCCCAGCCGCGGCGGCCTAGGGGACCTGTTGCGCATCCTCGGCAGCCTGGGGCCTGGAGCCAGAGAGCGCTGGGCCCTGGAGAGCCGGCAGCGCCACAACACGTGCTCCTTGGAGAGGGCCAGCGGGCTGCAGACCCTGTGGAGCTGTGCGAGAAGGTGGCGGGGCACCTCGAACAGGGGTCCATCTTGAACCAGCTTCACTGTGCCCAGCCAGGCCGGACGGAAGGCTCCTCTAACCTTTCATCAGAAGAAAATAAAGGACCAACGAGGTGACCTGATCATAGTAATGACACTGAGGGGATTTGGGTTGCTTCTTAAAAATAAGAATTTCCACGCACCCCTTATTTACAAGTACCATTGCAGCGTGCAGCTAAGTTTTGTCCTCGCCTGGGAGACAAGTCTCAGTTTAGGTCACTGCCTCCTTGGAGGCACAAACAACTCTAGTGTATCCTATCTCTCAGCTTGAAACTTTGCAAGGTTCCCTGCAGGGTTTTCCTTTACACTAGTCTGAGGCTGTTGAAAGAGAGAAAAGGGGAGCCACTGGCATGGGGATCATAGATTTGGGGTGACCTGGGAGTCTGGCTGCTTTGTCCACCTCTGGGTGAGCTGGTGCCTGAAAGCCCCAGGCTGGGACCCCTAGTTCAGGCGCAGCAAGTCACAGGGCCTGAAGAAGGGAAGTCGCTGGATCTCAGTTGTTTCTTCAAAAGAACATCACATCTCTTCTTCTTTATCCACCAGCCCCAAAAGGGCCAGTGTGCTTTTTAGCGGTGCCCATTGTCCCACTTCCGGGAGAGGGGCACAGTGCAAAGTGTCGTCCAGCACCCAGGGGACTGGCTTAAGTGACAGCCCCTCCTGAGAAGAGAGGAGCCGGTGGGCCAACTCCAGAGAAGGATGAGTAACTGACCTTCCGCATCCCTCAGACCCTCTTAGCAACCCAGCCTCGCACCAACTCCCTGGAACCCCTCCTACCTCTGTGGGGAAAGCATGGTTGTTGTGTTTTGTTTTTACCGTAAGGAGACAGAGGAAGGAGAAGGGAAAGCAGAGTGAGCTGAGAGATGATTCTACTCAAGTTTTCATCCAAGAGGAGACCCCGGTACCCAATGGAAGCTATGCATGGCATTGAAGTTGGAGAACAAGGGAATTCATGCAAATATACAAAGAGGGAGGAGCTTTCTGTCAAAGTGCTGATCCTAAGGGAGGTCCCAGTTAAACCCCCAATACTGACAGAGCCCTGAACACCCCCTCTTAACTTAGATCTGCAATCTAACTAACTCTTAACTGAGTGGTGGTCTCATATGATCTCACAGGTATTCTCTCTCTAGTTACATGTTGGAATAGAGAAAAAGTAAGTTCTGGACATAAGTGAGATAGAAATAGAGGCACTTATAAATGTATGATCATCTCAGTTCACAAGATTAATAAAATCACTCTTGGTTTGCTAAGTACTGGTGGAGATAACCTGAAATTATGCTCCTGGTTTCCAGGATGATACAAAACACTGTAGTTGTTTAGCCTGTCCCCTACTTAATTGAATGCACAGAACCCTGAGAAACATGGGGAGAGGCAAAGAGGAGGGAGAAAGATTTTCATGTAGCTGCTCTTAAAATAAAAGAAAACGGAAAACAACTTGGAATGATCTACTTGATTACATTCCCTTGGGAAGATGAGAAGAGAGCTGAGGGTCGAGGGAGAATGAAGCTATTTTAGCTGTGGTCCCTAGGAGAACAGGCCCTCCTGCAAAGGCCAGAATTGGCACAGTTGGCATCTGGCACTTAGGAAGCCTGTCAGTCAGGCTGGCTTGTGGTCAATTATCTCCTTAAGTAGACTGGCATTAGTCCAGCCAGGGCGGGGAGGGCTGGTTGCATCCGTCAGAATCAGAGCCAGTTAGCTGGAAGTGGCACTGCGGAACTCCAAGCATCTTTGCACTGGGGGGTTTGGAAAGCTGATCAACACATCTCCCTCTGGGACTCAAAGGTGACACTTGCCTGCTTGGCAATAGTACAGCAAGACTGCAGAAGGGGACAGAAACAGAATGCCTTAGGAAAAGAAACACTGATCACCAAAGCCACTAGTTCCCCTTAAATTCCATTCACCTGACAAGACTGCCATTTCTGAGATGCACAAAATTATACAGAGATCCCTGTAAATTGTGGTGGGATTTGACTCCTCCGTTGGTAAGAATTCTCATTCTTCATTGTACCTGACTATGAGATGGGCAGAAAGGATAGTTTGGGGTCATGTTTAGGTTTGGATGATATGGCAAGGGTTTGAAGCAGTGTTAGCACTCCTCAGACTAACACTAATTCACGCGTGATTCTGCATGGGGTGTGGGGCAGGGTGGCGTAGATGTTGAAAATGAGAAACTAAAGAAATGGTTTCAAAAGCCAGTGATAACTTCTTTGTGGGTGAAAAGGCAGAGTGGGAATCCAAGTGGAGGTGGGAAGTCCTTGAATTCCAAAGGGCAAAACTGTTTCTCCAAGTCCAACATTTTCATTTTGTTCATTGAAAGTATTTTCATTAACTTTATCTTTAAAAGCTGAAATGCTAACTTATACTCTTTGGGGGAGATTGAAGAGATTTGCTTGGGATTTGAATTCAGTCTTAAGCCATTGTTTAAATGCTATGAGTTTGGCAAAACTCCAGATGTACTCTGTCCCAAGCACTTTTCCCCTTAACTATCCTCTGTGTATTTTAAGGAAAATTCAAGCCACATGTTACTCTTTCCCCCTTGCATTCAAATGTAGTTTTATTGAATTTTAGCATAGTCCATGAAATTTAAATTCTGAGTTTTAAGCCATAATATATTCATATGATCTACAAGCAGTCACATGATATGCACATATATCATTAAGCAGAAAATAAAGCCTCTGAGAACTGTAGTCATATTATTATAGTAACATTTCTCTAAACTGAAGAGCCATGCTGAGAATGACATATTAAGAAAGGATTTTATAAAATTATCAAAAAATTCAAAAAAGCTGACAGCAATCCATAAAAATATTTTAAAAAGAGTATTTCTTGGAAGATATTTTGGTTATGTTTAGTTTGAGCCAAATAGTTCTTCCCTACCACAAGGAACAGGTCTTTTGTGTGCACGAGACACCCAGGATTTGCTTGTAAGTCACAGATCTCATTATGGCAGCATCATTTAAAAGTGCTTTGGAATAGGCTTTCCCATCTGAGCCACTTCCAGTCCTGTCAGCAGCTTCGTAGACAGCATGGTTTTACTGTTACTGAGAATGGATGCTTAGTAAGGAGCTGGAGAGCTGTAGTCCAGGCACAGCTGAACTAGATTCATTCCAAAAAGAATTCACAACACTGAAGTACACAGATGAGAAAAGGAAGGAAGGAAGGAGGGACAGAGGGAATGAGGAAAGGGGAGAGGGAGAGAAGGAAAGAGGGAAGGAAGGGAGGAAGGAAGGGGAGAGAGAGAGAGAGACAAATGTGTGCATCTAATATTGACAAAGCAAAAAAAATTTACAATTTTTAACATAGTACTGCTCTGGTTTTCTCTCAGGAAACTATAGATCAATTCTTTCAATGTATGTGACTATAACTACTTGACTGAAGTCGTTTTGCCTTGAAAGCAACATTCCTCTTCTCTTAGCATTTTTCTTAGCTAGAGAGGACAGGACATTGTATAATTAACTTGCAGCTCCATTTATTGCCTAAGAAGATGAAGCTTTAGTCTGCTGAAGAATTCAACCTAGGTGAGGATTTTGTGACATTAACTTTGCTGAAATTTATTTTATAGGGATTAACCTAAATCCCCATAGGGAAATGTTTAAATAAATGATGCTACTTGCATACTGTGGAATATCATTACAAATAATGCTTATGAAATTAAACTCATATAGAAAATGTTTATGAAATCCTATTGAGGAAATAAGCTCAACCCTCTAATGTCACTGAACATGTACTAGAAGAGACTATGCCAAATATTAACCGTGGTACCTTGAGATTGGTGAAATCCTAAGTCATTTTTTTCTTGTTCCCCATATGTCTGAGACTGTTTTAGGTTGTCTACATACACCGATCACATTTTACTTTTATAACCATGGAGAGGATTACTCAAATCTGTCCAGCCAGTATAACTGGCATTTCAACAATATGAATTATTATTATTTTTTTTTTTTTTTTTTAACGGTGCGCGGGCCTCTCACTGCTGTGGCCTCTCCCTTTGCGGAGCACAGGCTCCGGACGCACAGGCTCAGCGGCCATGGCTCACGGGCGCAGCCACTCTGCGGCATGTGTGATCTTCCCGGACCGGGGCACGAACCCGTGTCCCCTGCATCGGCAGGCAGACTCTCAACCACTGCGCCACCAGGGAAGCCCTGAATTATTATTTTTAAATGCAGTACCTTAAGTGGGGGAGGGGAAGGAGAGAAGAACTAGCTGAGGAAATATACTTTAAAAGCAAAGAGCAGCAAAGACAAATGAACCTCACACACCTTGCCGCCCTCCTGCTGTGGCTTCGCCAAGAGCCCATAGCAGCAGGCCCTTCTGGTGGGAAGAAAAGGAGGCTGTCACTTGAAGCATTGACTTTTGGGGAACTTTCAGAGACTCGCTGTCCCATAGTGCTGGAATGGGAAAGGTGAAAGCGTTAAAATTACAAAGGGGGCTGGCTAAAGAATAAATCTCACATTTTATTACCTTTTAAAATAGCTTCCTCTCTTTCTATCTTTTGCATTTCATGAACTTTTGTAGTAGCCTTGAACTTTTTTTGAAACTAGGCAGATAATGAACACGAAGTAAATATAATCTACAAGCTTAGGCATTTCCTTCCAAATGAAAAAATAACATCTAGTTTTCCAAAATAGTAATATAATTTTTCTTTTTCCTAGTTGGCAAATCCTTTTTTTGTGTAGTGACAATGTTTTCAAGGGAAAAGTTTTAGATACTGTTTATACTGGTTTGAGTAAAGCTGTATTGTGTCTTCCCTATCTACCCTGAAATAGTTTATTTTCCCTCCAAAATGCAAAAGCATGTAACTACTCAGAATATGCATGTTTTCAGATGATTAAACATGTCTCAACTTTAAAAAAAATTTTTTTTTCATGCCTCAACTTTTATGCTAGAAGCTTGATAACCTCTAAAAATGACCACAGATCATTGAGACTTGAGGTTTTTTAATAACTTGCACTGGAGAACTAAAATTCTTGAAATTATAAGACTGAAATTTTCACCCAAGAACCAGAGAATCAAATATATCTGCTTTGCCAGTGTCGAGAACAAAATAACATCCTAATTCTCTAATACGCAAAAATTTTGAACCTTCATTCCAGTTATTTCTAGAAAATTCCTTCTCGTCTTCCCTGCCGGGGACCCCAGGCTGACCTGAGCCTGCTTACTCCTGCCTTACAAAGAAAAAAAAATGAAAAGTTGAATTCATCCGCTAACATTGCACCTCAAAACTTTAGATGCATGTGAATCACCTGGAGAGGTTTTTCAAACACTCTCTGCTGGGCCCCATCTCCAAAGATTCTGATTCAGCAGGTGTGAAGTGGGCCGGAGATTGCACATTTCTAACAACCTCCCAGGTGATGATGATGTTGCTGGGCACCTTGAGAAGTTCTGCAAGAAAAGAGATCCTTTTTCATCAGCTTATCAATACCTCAGTTGCAGCCATCTCAGTCCATCAGAAATACCCAAATAGGGCTTCCCTGGTGGCGCAGTGGTTGAAAGTCTGCCTGCCGATGCAGGGGACACGGGTTTGTGCCCCTGTCCGGGAAGATCCCACATGCCGCGGTGCAGCTGGGCCCGTGAGCCATGGCCGCTGAGCCTGCGCGTCCGGAGCCTGTGCTCCGCAACGGGAGAGGCCACAACAGTGAGAGGCCCGCGTACCACAAAAAAAAAACTCATTGGTGCCTATCGCACTTACCCATCCCCTTGTCTATATATACTAATATATAGTATAATAATATATATATATTAATGCACAGGAGAAACAGAAAAACTCCGTATGCCCCCAGAGCTGGAGCACTCCCCTTTATAAGTCACCTGAAGACAGAAAAGTTGGGTCAGAAAGCAGCAGCAAATTTACTTCCTCAAGAAGGCGACTGAGACAGCAGTACTTGAAAAGCGAATGGTTGAAAATTAGACCTAGAAGTCAGTTCAGTGCTCTTCCCACTTCCACCTTCTCATCATAAGCCAACCTCTTCCCCAAAGCATTTTAATCAATGGGCTTAAGGAGCCAGTACTGGGCTTCCCTGGTGGCGCAGTGGTTGAGAGTCCGCCTGCCGATGCAGGGGACGCGGGTTCGTGCCCCGGTCCGGGAGGATCCCACGTTCCATGGACCGGCTGGGCCCGTGAGCCATGGCTGCTGAGTCTGCGCGTCCAGAGCCTGTGCTCCGCAACGGGAGGGGCCACAACAGTGAGAGGCCCGCGTACCACAAAAAAAAAAAGAAGCTATTACTTTACTGTAGTGCCATGATGTTGGCCTATCACACTTTTACATGACGCTTTACACATTATACTGAGGGATTTTTATATCTGCTATTTTATATAGGGGAGGTAGTTTTATTCTGAGTTTAAATCTACGCAGCCTCAGATCTGCGACTTGGTGACTGGAGCTCATGCAGGTGTACAGATGATGCATCGACTCAGTAAACTCCCACTTTACTTAAAAATGGAGCCATTTAGCCAAATATTTATGAAAATATTTTGTTCTTCAGGGCAAACATTAAATAATGTACATTATAACAACATGAATGTTGCCAGAATAGGAGCTAGGGTCCCCTCTGATCTTTGAGAGTTTATGAAATTTTCTATAGCCTCATCCCAGGTACTGTGATAGACTCACACCCCAGTCTCTCTGGGGAATTTTAGTCAGTGGCAAACAATGTATAGAGGATTCGTTGCTCCTAGTTGTCCCCGACTTATAACTCCAGCTTCCAGAGACTTGTTTAAATTTATGGATCATCTCAATGTCCAAAAAAAACCTGCCTTTTTATTTGCATATACTCCAGATGTAAACTGGTGTGAGTAGCAAATGTCAACATCTAGAAGATTTGAGTTTACTTTAGATTCATAGTCATAAAACTTGAATTCAAATATTTATCATTTCTAAAAGTCATTCTATCATCTCTCTACCAGGAGTTTCTCACTGGTTCCCTTTCACCATCCCGTCTATAACCGTCTTAGTTTGCGTGGCCTTGACTTTCTTCTTTGACTGTTTGATCTTCCCTCTCCTCTCCAGCTGCTTACTTTGCCCCTCACCCTACTCCACCCCAATATCCGCTAACTCCTTATGAAGGACAGTTTAATTCTTTGTTTCTCTCTTTCCAGACTGTAGCCATTGGGACCTCACTTTCTACTATGAAAGTGGCCTATCACGTTATTTTCCTACATGAAGACAGCTATTTTTATAAGCGGAACTAAAATGTTAGCTATTAAAATCATTTTAAAATCTAACTATACACATATCCATTCCACAAGCTTTTATTCAGTACGGTAGTTCAGGAACTATGCCAGGGGCTGACAATAAGACAAGTTGCCTACTTGTTGCCTACACCAATTATTAAGCTATTATTTCTCGTCTCCAAACCCATCCTTCCTACTCTGCTCTCAGGTGCTGTGGCTGAGACTTGGCAAACCCCATTTCTGCTTTGCCAGCTGGCTTTATATTGGATCTGGTAATATGGGGGCTCTAGTGGGAGTTAGCAAAGGTGGATACAGAAGAAGGGATTTCCTCCTTCCTGCTTTTTTCCCCTCTAGGGCTTTCTTTCTGCTTGGGAATTCCTGGAAGCATCACGAAGGCAAAGTTGCCTCACCCGGCATTTCCTTCCTGTAGCAGCAGCTGAATCAGTTGGAAGTCTTTTCAACACTTGAAGAACCAGACTTATCACACTCCATCTGAGAGACAGCAGGACCACGAGCGGGCTCGCCCGAAGGTTCTGAGCTTTAGCTCCGTGGGGATCACCTCCAAGGGTCTAAGTGTTAATAATTCCAATTTCTTCCCTTTGCACTCACCACCTTAAGGGTGGTACTGCTTCCTGCAGTTGCTACAGTCTGTCATATCTCAGAGCTCTCTTTTTACCCTTTCAGTTATTGACATCTTTACACCTAGTTAACTATTCTTTATAGTAAATTTTGTCCGTAAAAACAATTGGCGTGGTTTCTGTCTTCTCACTGGACTTCAATACATCTGCCCTCAAGGACCAGATAGTCTGAAACAAAAGATGGTCTCCTCTGACAAAGGTGTGTACAAAATAAGTGCAGGGGAGCATGAAGGAGAATGTTAAGATTCAAATTGACAATACAAAATCAAATGTATAGCTGTAGATATGCTAATACATATCAACCAAGAAAAACATTAAAACTTTTCTTTACCTTTGCAAATAATACGATATACTACTTTAAAGCTGTTACGGCATGCATTTATAGCAGTACGACAGTGTTCTTTCTGCATGACTTTATTGCAACATGGTTTTGAAAAGTTGCATCGTTTTGCAGCTAGGTTCTGTAATCTCAGTGTCACAGAACCTTCAGGAGCTAATTCCCCAGGGTGAAGCTACTCCAGAGCACTTTTGGCCTCCACCCACTAAGAATCAAGGAACAAAAAGGACACAATTCTCCCTGGGAAGGTAGGAGACTCCAAAGCAAAATGGTAAAAGATGAAACAAAACAAACCCAAAAAACCCCTCACCACTGGGAACAAAGCAACTAATCAAATAAGTCAAAGGTAAATAGGGTGTCTTTCAAATTTTCTAACTTTGACAATTCTGTTCATGGATGTAACACAAGGATATTAAAACTTTTTAACTATTTACAATAATAAAAGCTAGTATTTACTGAGCTTTTTGATTTAGCTTCTATGAGCTAAATGCTTTACATCCTGAATCTCATGTAATTTCACAACAGCTCTTTAACTTAGGTGTTTCTTTTATCCTCATGTTACAGATAAGAGAGCTAAGGCATAGCATCTTAAGGAACATGCCCAAACCATGCAAAGTGGAGGATGGGAGTAAGAACTTGGGCTCAAATGAACAAAAGTCAGAGCTCTCTACTGGAGGGATCCTGGCTCATATCCAGCTCCTTAAGACACACACACACACACACACACACATGAAAGATAGCAGGTTAGAATAAATACACTTCAGGGACCTCTGTGGTTTCCTATTAGGGCAACAAAGACTCATTTAGAAATGGTAGTTTTGACAGTATTCAAGAAGCTCAAGACATATTTGTGTACTATGGGGTCCATGCAAGTTTTATTTTGATGTCAGAGATCAAGTTGACCCACTACATATTATTTTGCTGGTTTGAGATTAATATTTGTGGAAACTTTTTCAAAGTTTCTAAAGATATCTATCTTTTTCATCTTTGTATCTCTACTCCCTAGTGTAAAACCTGCTCACCGTTAAGTTCCTAATAAAGATTTGTTGAAGAGAAAAAAGAATTTGGTTAATACATACCTCCATTCTGATTTATCAAATATTCAGATGTGTAGACTATCTGCCTAAATGCTTAAAAAAAAAACTTAGATAACTAAATTCTACTTAGCTTAAATGACTTCAAGAGAGACAGACAGATATTCAGCTACTTTGCCAAGGTCATTTAGCTAGTTTGTGACGGAGCCAGGATTCATCAGTCTCAGAGCAAGCTCAAACCCAGCTCTTATCCACAGTGTTAAACTGCTTTGAAAAGTTTCTTAACTTCTCTATTTCTTAGTTTTCACATCTGTTAAACTGGACAAATAATGCCTATCTAATTAGGTTTAATTTAACCAATAAATAAAATCAAGTATTTTGAAAATCAAAATTGAAATTCATATTTTCAAAAACCAACTGAGAAATGTTTCTTAGTAATTGGAGGCAGATTGAAGAAACTCAAAAATTAATATGACTCAGTAAAGCAGACCAGCAGAAAAGAGGAAATTGTTTTAGAAAATATTTTTTTAAAAAAACTAGATCCAGGCAATGTTTCTTACAACTTTTCAAAGCTGTGTGATGATTTTAAAACCATATCTATAGAAACAATTTCCTGTCTTTAAAATTAATTTTGGTATTATATGGTGTTTCCTTAAAAGTAACTTTTCCTGGTTTCAAAAATATTAAAAGCATACTAAAAGAAAAATTGTAAAACAATTTGAACATTATTTAAAATGAAATCTTAGCATATATCGTGATAAGAAGGCAAACCTTGAAATTAACTGTAATTAAAAGTCCTTATGAAAATGTGAATTCAACAGGATGATGAGTAATTCTCTGCCACATAAACCATACTGCTCTCTGCAGCCCAGGCATATTCATTCCCTTACCTCTTTCTCTCCAATCCCCCTCTCTCTCTGTATGCAACTATTGAATTTTATCTTTCCTTCAAACCCAATGTAAAAACCAACTCTTAAAGTACCTAATACATTGTAAGAACCAAATGTTTCCTTTCTTTTTTCCAAGAAGTCTTAGAAGATTTCCTCTGCCCTCCTCTACTCTCTGTTATTAACCTTCCTTATTCTTAGAGCATATTATAAGATCCATGGCACAGTGCGCCTTGATTTGGACTGGGCATGTCACTGGCTCTCCTGCCAAAGTGGGCTGTAGAACAGTGTGCACTTTATCTGTATTGAAATCTTTGTATTCCTCACTGCATGGTGTTTTTCACACACTATGGACTCAAGAAGTGTGTGTGTGTGTGTGTGTGTGTGTGTGTGTGTGTGTGTGTTACAAACAAAATTACCCTTTGCTGGTCTCCTTCAAAGCTGTTTCCTAACAAGATGGGTAGATTCTCTGTTGTACAACTCAATTTGTATCTTCTGGTACCCATTTCATGTCTTGTGACATGAAATTATGTGGGACTGATGGCCTTTAATCCCATATGCTTACAGCCATTGATAGCACTCAGATTAAGACAGAACAGGTACCCCTACTCTAGGTAGGCAACTTGCTCCACAGCAGAGTTAAATTGAGCACAAAATCATTTTAAAGTTCTAATCTTAGACATCTCACTATGAGAAATTCTGGGTTTGGGGAGTATCGTCCAAAGGGTGACATGGTGCAATAAGAAGGGCTTGAGCTTTGAACCCCAGTTCTGAAATTTATCACTTCATCACTTTAATGACAATAATTGATTGTTAGAGTCTAACATTAATCCTCAAAACATCTGAGTGCAGTAGGTCCTAGTCCAAAATCCTATCCTCATTTTATCTGTAAAGAAAAAGAGGATCAGAGTCAACTTTCTTCCCAAGGTCACACAGCTAACTCAATGATTGTGTCAGAAGTGGAACTCACACTGAAGCCCCGACTCTTAACTCCAATGCTATGCTGCTCCATTAAGTTCCTTAGCCTCTCTATTTCTCGGTTTGCTCATCTTAAAATCCAAGCAAATAATTTCTCCCTCACTGGCTTGTTGTAGCAGTCCAGTGAACTTTAGCTTTCTTTCACCTGGAACTGTGGAACTTCATCAAGCTAAATCAATCTGAATTAAGATCTTTGGTAGAAACAAAGGAACATTCTGTATAACACCCTAAATTTCACCCCCTGTTTTTCCAACTGATTATTGGCATCCCAATGCCCCAGCTGTTTTGTGATTGCAGAATTGGGTTTCCGACAGAGCGCAAGATTCAGAGATGCCTTCCTTGGTCCTTAGCAGTTAAAACACACTTGCTGGGCTTCCCTGGTGGCGCAGTGCTTGAGAGTCCGCCTGCCGATGCAGGAGACGCGGGTTCGTGCCCCGTTTCGGGAAGATCCCACATGCCGCGGAGCGGCTGGGCCCGTGAGCCATGGCCACTGAGCCTGCGCGTCCGGAGCCTGTGCTCCGCAAATGGGAGAGGCCACAACAGTGAGAGGCCCGCATAACGCAAGGAAAAAAAAACAAAAACAAAAAAAAAACACACTTGCTGTGAGTGACTGGGGATATTTTAAAAAGCACTTGCCACGTTTTATTGATAATAGCTTTTCCCTTTACAAGTAGGAACAATGACGTGAATTTACATATGTATCAACCCGAGTTGGGTTGGCTGTGTATTAACCACTAGTGAGGAAAATGAAAGTCTAGAAAAGGAAACTGTCTTTAGTTTCACAAAGGGGAGGAATTCTTACTCCTACTTCCCACTGAGAAAAATAATGGACAAAGAAAATACAAATGACCTATAGCGACACTACTAAATCCTTTCCTGTTTTTTCCATCACCATCCAGTGACAATATTATGATGTTGATTTATTTTTAAGCTGGTGCCTCATCAATTTTATTTCTTTTTTCTCTGTTCTTCACATGCAGTGAGATAAGACCAATGAACATGTACTTGATTAATCATTGCCTTTGATCATCTCTCTGACTTTTATTCAACTACGACATCATGGAGACATTTCCATGGGTTTATATATGACTTTATTTTTTTGCGGGGGGGGTCTCTCATGTAATAGATGGAGAGACCAGTATTCTAGTGTCTACAGTTCCCTTTCTGCCTGTCAGATATTGGGAAAACTATAGAACTTCTCTGAAATGTAGATTCCTTATTTACAAATGTTCGTTCCACAAACACTCATCAAACGCTCACTACGTAACACATGGTGTGCTGGGAATTGTGCAAGGAGAATAATAATGCTGCCCTGATTTCTCCACAAAGTCTTTGCAAGATGAAATGCTCCATCCAGCTCCAAATGCCAATAATTCTCCTTCTGAAGAGGTCATGGAAATGAAAGTTCTTTGTGAACTAACTGTGCTACAAAGACTAGCATTGGAGATGGTGGTGATGATCATAGGATGGTGATGGCCACAGGAGGACGAGGCTGTGAATAGTTACCATCCTGTGCTTAAGTGAAGGTTGGTGCTGCCCTTCTAGGCTCGCTGAGGATTTCAGAGGCAAACAAGACCTTTATGGGCATGGAAATAGGATAGGAAATGGGAGAACTTTGGGCCTTGATCTAATGTAGACACCATGGAGCCTATAGCACATATATAAACACTGAGTTCAAGTTCTCAGAGATCAGATTCCTGAGATCTCTATTACATAAAACAATAAGCAGATTTTTAACACTTTTTACAGACAAGATTCCAGGCAGACTTAGACAGAAACTCAGATATATAAGGGCCTACTGAATTGTAATTTTCTAAGCTGCTCAATGGAATTTTCAGGCTGAATGTTTTTCAGAGTATCTCACTGGAAAAACACAGTCCCAGGACTGATTACCTGCCCCTCCACATACTGAGTATTACTTCTAGTACACTGAGTACTCTATGCCTTGAAAGATAAAAATGAAACACTTGAGGGCTTCCCTGGTGGCACAGTGGTTGAGAGTCTGCCTGCCAATGCAGCGGACATGGGTTCGAGCCCTGGTCCGGGAAGATCCCACGTGCCGCGGAGCAACTGAGCCCGTGAGCCACAACTACTAAGCCTGCACGTCTGGAGCCTGTGCTCCGCAGCGAGAGAGACCGCGACAATGAGAGGCCTGCACACCGCGATGAAGAGTGGCCCCCGCTTGCCACAACTAGAGAAAGCCCTCGCACAGAAACGAAGACCCAACACAGCCAAAAATAAATAAATAAATAAATAAATTTATTTTAAAAAAATGAAACACTTGACATCCACAACTAGTTTGCTTCTTGAGTTAAATAAAATAAAAATTGAGGAATTAGAAAATTTTCTCATTTTTTTACATATGATATTGACAAAGCTTCTAAAAAGAATCCCAAAGTCATTACACTCTATTACTATCATTTTTAAAATAAAAATAATTGAGATTCCTAAATTTCTAAATTAGACGGCTATATGTATATCATATTGTGATTCATACTAAAGCCAAGATTCAGAACTCTACAGCCAAATACCCATTTCATTTTTTGTAACAATGTGATATTGTATATACAGTCAGTGTGGATAAGAATCCAAAACAGAAGTTCGAAATTATTTGTATAGACACAAATCCAAATGCTGAAGCCCAGATATATGTTTCCCACTGCTATTGTAACAAATTGTCACAAACTTAGTGGTTTAAAACAATGCAAATTTGTTCTTGCAGTTCTGGAGGTCTGAAGCCTGGAATCAGTTTCACGGGGCTAATGTCAAGATATCGGCAGGTTTGGTTCCTTCTGGAAGCTCTGGGTGCAGAATCTGTTTCTTTGCCTTTTTCAGCTGCTAGTATCCACGTGTATTTGGCTTGTGGCCCCTTCCTCCATCTTCAAAGCCAGCTTCCATCATCACATCACCTTATCCTCTTCTGCAGTCAAATCTCCCTCTGTCTGTCAGAAAGAGAAAAACAAATATCGTATATTAATGCATATATGTGGAATCTAGAAAAATGGTACAGATGAACCGGTTTGCAAGGCAGAAATAGACACAGATGTAGAGAACAAACGTATGGACACCAAGGGGGGAAAGTGGTGGGGGTGGGGGTGGGAGATTGGGATTAAAATGTATACGCTGATGTGTATAAAATAGATAACTAATAAGAACCTGCTGTATAAAAAATAAATAAAATAAAATTCAAAAAAAAAAAGTCTCCCTCTGTCTCTCTCTTATACGGACACTTAATGGTAACATTTAGGGCCTCGAAGATAATCCAGGTTAATCTCCCCATCTCAAAATTCTTGATTTATTCACATTTGCAAAATCCCTATTGTCATATAAATTAACATTCACAGGTTCTGAGAATTAGAATGTGGATGTTTTGGGGAGCCATTATTCTGTCTACCACACAGGTGAATCATTCATTAATTGAGGGCTTATACACACCTCACTCAGATATTCCACTACATGAAATGACAAAATAACTTTTGATTTCATGTCTTGATCTGTTCTTCAGAGTGAGTTCTAGGTAGAACTCCAACTAAAGCAGCTGGCATTCAAGATCATGAGGCGGGAAAGAATAAAACAGAAGAGAAAGTAATAACTAAAAAATTCCCATTACACATCCCTCGGATCAATGGAGGACAAGATGATTTTATATCCAATGAGATCTTTCGCTTGCCCTCAGTCTCCGTCTCTTTAGTTAAAGACACACTCAAAGCAAATGGAAGCTAGCCTGTGTTGAAAATCTCAGGAGTAAACAAACCAAAAGATTCTCAATTGGAGATGTGTTAGTTCTTTGTCCTAGTGGTTCCTCTTGAAACAATTTTCTTTTAGTGTTTGATACTAACGTAATATGAATAAGCAAATCAGAAATCTGATTCAGAAGAGTCGCCTAAAAAAGAAGCTCAATTTTCCAGGAATGGCTAATTCCTGGAATTTGAGATGAGTCCTCAAATATTTAGACCAAATACGTACAATCTGACTAGTCTGTAAAACAACCATAAGTGTGTTTGAAAGAGTCCTTAACAGCCTGATTTAGGGTGAACAATAGAGATATTTTACCTTGTTAGGAAAATGCAAATCTATCACAAGAGAAATCTTCATTTGACTTTTGAAGTGAGGATTACAAGGTAGGGAGAGTTTGATCCTTCCAACATTTACAACCTCATCCCTTAAAAGGACAAGGAGTAGGGGGGAGGTGGTAAATATCTGACCTTAACAATCGCTATGGGTTTGAGAACCTTGAAACCACCCCTCAGTATTGATATGCAAAGAAACAACAAGGAAAAGGAAAAGCCGATCCTTACTTCAATGAAAAGACAGAGGTTTTTACTATTTGTAATTCATAAGGATCTTCACGTGTCCACATTTAAAGGAGGGGTGTGTGTGTGTGTGTGTGTGTGTGTGTGTGTGTGTGTGTGTGTGTGTGTGTTTTGATACGAAAGGTAATTCAGGAGTTTCAGGAGTTCTGGTGACAATACCTGGTGACTCCTTTCAAATCATATGACATAGAGCAGATGTCTCTCAGAAATAAGACAAACTTTATTTCATAAAATTGTGCAGGAGGCTATTTTATTTTCGAGAGGATATATAACATGTGCTCAAGTAAAATAGATCTGCTCATTTAAAAGTTAACATAAAGCCCCATTTTCCACTGTTGTCATTACTGAGTATATGGAGAAAGTGTTTTGAATTCTAAGTAGTGTTTTCCCCCCAAAACAACTGTAAATATCCTTTCCAATCATAGCATGGGATGGTGTACTTCGTTTGTCTCAGTAGTTGTGTTCCTAAAATACAAACTCCATTTTATAACTCAGATTCAATGTTAATAATCCCGAACTCCCCACTATGTATGCGTGTGTTAAAAGCAGAGCACACAGAGATAATACGTTGTTTCTAATAATAAAACAGCTGAGGCACAAGAAGTGATTGGCTGAAAAACACCTGCAGACAATTCAGACACCAGACTTTTGACTTCCAGGCAGGACCATGAAAAATACACCAACTTCTCTCCCTAAAGCTGAGCAAGTTTTATTAAAATTATTGACTGTAGGTTTAAAATATAAAAAGCTTTTTGTATCCTCTAAGGCATTGTTTCAAAGACAAATTCCCTGGAAATTTACTTCAGTTGTACACTTCATCACGTACTATGTTGACCCAGCGTTAGTGATCAACAGATTTTGTTTTGTTTTATTATTTGATTAAATATCATCTAACTGTTCTTCCTGGCAGTCAGGGCAATCATCCATCTTGGATGGAGCATTTAGATTTGCTACTTTTTAACTCAAGGATTAGCTTTGCACTTAGGGAATCTTTGGGTAGCATTAAACCCACCCTACAGAATCCTGCGATTTAATTTCACTTATGAATTTAAAGGGCTTACAGCTGTCTTCACAGTTAAATGAGGATTTACTGAGATATTGTCCTTCCCAGTGGCGGAGACAACTCCCCAGCCAGCAGGACTTCTGCACTCCCAGAAGTAGATGGTTTGACCAAAGAGGATGAAATTAGTGCACACACACACACAAAACATACCATCTGAGGCTTTTAGAAAATGCAGATCAGGGGGGAAATCTTAGAGCATAAATTACTTGGAGGGTTTTTTGTTGCTAGATCTTAGTTGGAGAGATTTGTGTTGTTTCACATGCACAGCTGTGGAGTCTCTGGGGGAATTTCTCGCTCTCTTTTATTTTTGTGTATCAGCCAAAAACCAAGATCTCAGCACCAACTGTAGTATCATAAGCCCTAAGTATAGTGTAGTGGATTTTCCAAACGATGCTAGACAGGAACTGATTAAAATGCAAGGTGGGCATTCTGACAGCTAGGTGACACCATGGGTAGCAGATGAGGGGAAAGACAGCTGAACAGGTGGGATCCAAGGCTTTGCTTTGTGGTTATGTTTGTTGCTATTACTGTTGTTTGCTTAGTTCTCACTGTGGCTCTAACCATTTGTATAGACTTGGCCAGATTAATGGAGCTTTTGTTATCTCAGGTATCCTGGTGAGATAAACGTTTGTTGCACAAATGAATCAGTGAATAAACCTGAAATTAATCTTTGCCATGGGACCATGGCCAAGTGATTTGGTCTCTACTCCTTTATTTCTTTGTCTGATGCATTAGTCTAAATAATCTCTAAGATTTATTCTGGTTCTAAATATTAATGTTAATATTTATAGAGCACTTACTATGGATTGGACGCTATTCTAAGCACTTCCATATACCAACTACTTTAACCTTCACAAATCCTTAGAATGTAAGTAATAGTATTACCCACATTTAACAGACAAGGAAACTGAGACAGAAAGGTTAAATAACTTGTCCAAAGTCATATAGCTTGTAAGTGGCAGAATCAGGATTTAACTAGAAAGACTTAACTCCAAACTTCATGTTCTAACCACAATTCTACACTGCATCTCTAAAATTCTATGGAAAAAAGTAACAGAATTTTTATGAACTACATCAAACCAGATCTCACTAAAATGTAAACATTTTGGTTTTTATTATCAAGGAATACATTGACCGTATCTTTGATTTCCACTCCGAGCTCAATGCTCAGAGTGGAATCCTAAGACCAATCCTATCTCTTGGTACTCCACCCTTTATGTCATTTCTTAGTTTACACCATTTCTGGCCCTTATCCTGGGTCTCTTCATGAGGCTCATAGGAGAGAAGGCCTTGTTCATCATTTGATAATAAACAGAAGCAGAAAGTTGACTGCTATGCTTTGGGGATGCATTAGAAATGTCCCAGGTGCCAAATGAAAGTCCAGTAGGAAACAGAATACACATTTAAATTAGACTACTTAGGAGGATTTATTTATAAAGGAAGTGTAAGTTAACCACAAGGAATAATAATACATCAATCTGGGGTTTGTAGGAACGGAGATGTTACCACCCCTGAGGGGTGGCCTGAGGGAAGAAAGTGGTTACTAGAACCACATAGGAGAGAGTTCTGTCGAGCAGCAACCTTGGATGGAGGGGCACAGCCAGCCTGAGACCACCCTACAAAGAGATACCTGACCTCACCTTTCTCCCTCTGATCTCCCTGGAAGGCTCCCCATTGGCCAAACCCAACAGGAAACCATTAGGCAAGGAAGTCAGTTTCCCTGACTCAGAGATTAGCCTCCCAGGGAAGGAAGCAGGGTGGAAAAGAATGGAGAATTATGGCGAGGAGTGAATGAAAGGGATCCAGCAGACCTACATCAAGCTGGTAATCACCAGAGAGAGCTGCTGTGGGTCCAGGGAGGTTAGATTTACCCAGAAATAAATTCTGAAGTCCAACAGGTAGCTGAAAATTGTCCAAACTGCAAGATTCCTTAATACTTACCATCCAGTTTGGTTTTATCATCTTTTATCCACAAAACATCGATTTTGTAAGTAATTTTGAAGGAATTTCTTCCTTCATGCTCCAGTCTAAGACCTAAAAGTCAAAATGGTATAGTTTTTCCTACGAACATGGTTTAAAATTTTCAATGACGTAACCAATGCAACTTTCATCCCAAACCCACCCACTCCAACAGATCCTTTACCAAATGGCAGGGTATAGTAATTACTAGTTTTCTCATTAAAGTACTGAGAACTTTGAAAGAAAAAGAAACAATAATCTGCATTCTCATGGCACCCATCAAAAAAGCCCCTTGCAGCTTCGTATCCTTTCCATTCAAAGCACCTTTCCATCCTTTTATTAGCGATTCCTTTCGTTATTGATTCAAGGTAGAGCAAGGTTTGTTTTATTCTGTTCTGTTTTCTCCAATTAAAAAACCTTAAGGGAAAAAGTTTAGGTAACTGCCTAAGATCATGCAGTAGAACAAAGGTGGGAGATGGAAGAAATCTAGGAATCTAATTAATGTTTAACAGCAATAACATCTCAAACAGCAACTTATGACTCTGAGGTCAGGAATGTGGGTAACAGAAGAGTTTCTACTGATTCAGAAAACAAACAGAATTATGTAGAGCCAGAGAGCTCTTTGGTTATAGAGCTTGTATTATTTAAAATAGGCCAAGGTCGGCTTCCCTGCTGGCGCAGTGGTTGAGAGTCTGCCTGACAATGCAGGGGACACGGGTTCAAGCCCTGGTCTGGGAAGATCCCACATGCCGCGGAGCAACAAAGCC
Source organism: Lipotes vexillifer (assembly GCF_000442215.2). Lineage (NCBI taxonomy): Eukaryota > Metazoa > Chordata > Mammalia > Artiodactyla > Lipotidae > Lipotes > Lipotes vexillifer. Next base: position 169,702 of record NW_006777418.1, on the reverse strand, counting down.
CGCGAGCCACAACTACTGAGCCTGCGCGTCTGGAGCCTGTGCTCCGCAACAAGAGAGGCCGCAACAGTGAGAGGCCTGCGCACTGCGATGAAGAGTGGCCCCTGCTCACCGCAGCTAGAGAAAGCCTGCACACAGAAACGAAGACCCAACACAGCCAAAATTAAATAAATAAATTAATTTAATAAAAATAAAAATAAAAATAAATAAATAAAATAGGCCAAGGTAAGCTGTGCTAATAAGCAATTCTAAAATCAGAGTGGTTAACACTTAGAATCTTTTTTTTTTCTTGTTCTATAAACTCCATTGTCCATCCAACCACCACCTTCAGGAGTTTGATCCTCTCTCCTTTATCACCAGTGTCTTATTTTGTACTGACTCCCTCCCGTCATCATTTAAACATGACGAATTCTCTCCCATCTTTAAGTCTAAATAAAATGACTCCATTGCAGTCCTTTGTCTTACCCACCCTCCTCCTTTTCCCACCATCCAAGCTTCAGTCTCCATTTAATTTAATCTCTTGAAAGTATCTGATCTAAAAGCACTAAAAGTATCTAAAGTATAAAAGTATCTAAAAGCACTCCCTTCCCTTTGCTTTCATGATATTGAGCTCACCTGGTTTTCTTTCAACCCTTTCAGTTGTTCCTTCTTAGCCTCCATTATAGGTGCCTCCTTAAATGATAGTGTGTTCTGTCTGAGGCCCTCTCCTTTCACTCTACTCTCTTTGGGCAATCTTACTACTCACGTGGCTGCAAATTACCACCTGTGCATAACTATCTCAAGCTCCAATTCCCCTCTTGAGATTCAGACTCATGTATTCAACCATGTCCTGAATATCACTAACTGGTTGCCCCACTGGTACCTCAAGCTTATTATGATGATTGTGTACTCATTACTTTCCCCCAAACCTGCTCTGTCTTCTGTAGTCCCTATCTCGATGGATGGCAGTACAATTTGCTTCAATAGAAATCTGGATATCATACCCTCAGCTCTAAGCTCCTTAAGGCAAGAATAGTGTCTATTTGTTCACCATTGTATATCAAGAACCCAGGACAATACTAGGCACATAGTAAGGATTCAATACATATTTAAGGAATAAATTAAGCACTCCTTATTCTCTTTTACTCCTTGCATTCAATAAATTACCAAGTCCTGTC
>NW_006777418.1:130261-168538 GCF_000442215.2 Lipotes vexillifer | reverse complement strand
TTCCTTTCAAACTCTCTTTCAATCCTTATTATGGTCACTAACCTAGTTCAGTCCACTGTTACCTCTTTAATAAGTCTTTTTTTCTTATTTTTTTTAATTGACAATTAGTTGGTTTACAATGTTTCATGTGTAAGCCAAGTGATTCAGTTATACATATATATATTATTTTCTTTTGCAGATTTTCTATTATAGGTTATTACAAGATATTGAATATAGTTCCCTGTGCTATACAGTAGGTCCTTGTTGTTTATTTAGTTTATATATAGCAGTGTGTATCTGTTAATACCAAATTCCTAATTTATCCCTCCCCCGGTTTCCCCTTTGGTAACCATAAGTTTGTTTCCTATGTCTGTAAAATAATAGTCTTTACATTTATCTCTGCCTCCAGTCTTGCCCCCTATAGCAGAGACTGCTTAATTATACCTAATATCCATACTCCCTTCTTCAACGGAGGCATTGAGCACCATGCCTCCCAGCTGGAGACTGCATTTCCCAACTTCCCTGGCAGCTCCATATGGCCAAAACTACAATGTCACCTCTGAAGTAAGTTCTGGTCACTAGCCTGAGAATGCAAGTGACGTGTGCACCTTCTGAACCACATCCTTCAAATAAAGTTGCTTGTCCTCTCCCTTTTCTTTTCTCTTTCTGCGGTCTGGATGGTAATGAGATGGTGGTGAGTTTGACCTTGCAGGAAAAATCCGCACAGTAAGGGATGAAGGAGCCACAAGATAAAAGGAACATTTTCCTCCTGGACTGTTTGCCACCTCAAACTTTTATGTAAGAGAGAAGTAAATCTTTCCTGCGGAAGCCACTGTTGTTTGTCTTCTGTTATAACAACCAAACCAGTACCCTCACTACTAATCCCTTCTCTCTCCCAGCCAGAATCCTTTTTCTGCAATCCAGCTAACCTGATCTTATTACATTGCAAATCTGATCAGGTCATTGCCCCATTGCCTTTTTTATTTTTGTAGCCTTCCGAGGGCTTAGTACATGATCATGTTTATAGCAAGCATTCAATAATTTGATTGTTGATTGATAAATTATGAAGCTCATTTTCTTTCTTTTTTTTCCCCCAAAATGGCTTTAGTCAATCCTTAGATCACACGGTGACAGATACCTCAAATACAAGCAACTGGAAACAAGGAACAATTCAGTTTCTTGAATTGAATTGTTCAATTCACTGCTGCTTCCAACGTATGATCAAGATTAAAACAGCAATAGAGAGAGCTAACCTGATCACATTTGTTTCTGTGAACATATGTCTGTGGCTCTGAGACTCTGTCCTTAGTGAAAGAAGCTCATTTTCTAGTAGTACCTAAATTATAAAAATTAGCTTTTAATTGTATGTGACATCCTATGTAATCAGTGGATGAGATGACAGCTTGAAGCTTCCTTGGCTTCTGAAATCACCCTAGATGGGTTTCACCCCCCAACTCCATTATCTGACGAACAGCCAAAGGACCAGTAATCTTTCTGATGATGAGGTTTATCCAGAGAGGATGGAATTCCCATGTGTGTCACTGGCCACTCTAAAGAAAGGGGAATATAAAAAGAAGAGGAGGAGAGAAAACAACACAGAACTCTGTTTAGTGAGAAGCAGTAGAAAGTCATTAGAAATGTACTCATACCGTACTTGTGACCACTACAGATTGTCAGAAATATGGCTTTAGGTGCTATACTTCCGCTAGGAAGATCATCGTTACAAATTTAGATTTCTATTCAGTTAATATTTGTTAGGCCCCTACTATGTGCCAAGAACTGTGCATGAGAAGACCTCTCAAAATATTTCAGAAGAACTTTTGTTTGTTTTCAAAACAAACTTCTATTTGTTTTGAAGCTCCACGTGCCCTCCAGAGAGAGCTTCTAGACTACCTGACGCTTGGCAGGATCTCCCAGAACAAGAGCACATTTGAAGTTCCCCTCACGAATTCTCCCAAGTTCTACTCAAGCTCAACTCCTAGAATTGGGTTAAAATGGGGATAGTGTTAGAAACTCCAAGTTCAGAGCTGACTTCTCCCCTAATATGTATGTTTTTGAAAGCTTTGTTCATTTTCCACCTAGTATAGAGCATCTTAAATTTTATAACCATGAGTTGTCAGTGAGACTCTATCATAAATTGCCATCAATAACGCTGCTGTTTTTCACAAAGCACTCCATTATACTTGTCATCTGGAAATGAAAGCCACATTTTTGTGTGATACACAGAACAAATTGCACCAGACAACTAAAGGCACCTGGGCAACTGATGCCTTTAGCTGGGTTCCTGCCATTTCTCATTATTTTGTATTCATGTTCTGGTTTTGTTCTTTTTTTTTTTATTTAAATTTTGCACCTTAAAGAAGTTAATTAATCTAGATGTTAAAAGGCAATGAGGGGCTTCCCTGGTGGTGCAGTGGTTGAGAGTCCGCCTGCCGATGCAGGGGACACGGATTCGTGCCCCGGTCCGGGAAGATCCCACATGCCGCCGAGCGGCTGGGCCCGTGAGCTGTGGCCGCTGGGCCTGCGTGTCCGGAGCCTGTGCTCCGCAATGGGAGAGGCCACAACAGTGACCGTACCAAAAAAAAAAAAACAGGCAATGAGGATCATTTGAAATGCAAAGTGGCCTTGGTCACCGTGAAGTTTTCAAGTGATACAAGTTTTTGTTGTTTTTCCCATTGAGTGTAGTTCACAACACAGAGAACAAAGCCACAAGTTTTAAGGCAACGTAAATAATCCAAATTCACCAATTGCTAAAAAAAAAAAAAAAGCAGCAGTATGCTTTCAAAAAGTGATCTAAACCCCATTAAAGTTTTGAAAATACCTGTTGTCTTGAACAGAAGAAACACCTGAAGCCTTGAGGCAGAGTAGCTGTCCAAAGAAAAACACACATAAATATTTCATGTGGGAGGAATTTTTCAAGGTACATATCAGTTCTCCAAACCAGTGAGATAGCTAACATTCATCGCCAGCATAGGTCGTTTGAGTTCCATCTGGTGGAAGGGTGTCAGGTAAATTCTAAACATTGCACACTTCCTTGGTCAGCAAAAGCTCTATATTCTGATAGACAATGAGATCTCTATGACTGTGAGATAAGAGAAATAATAATAGTAATAATAATAATAATAGCTGCCAACATGTCTTAAAGGCTTACTGTGCGCTAGGCTCTATATTAAGCACTTTATCTGGATTCTACTATTTTTTATTTTATTTTATTATTTTTTTGGCTGTACCTTGTGGCTTGTGGGATCCTAGTTCCCCAGCAAGGGATCGAACCCGAACCCTTGTCAATGAATGCAGAGTCCACTGGACCACCAGGGAATTTCCATAAATTTTTTTTTAACATCAACCCTTTGAGATGGACGCTTTTGCCCTATATTACAGATGAAGAAATGGAGGCCTAGAGATATTGTTAATGTTGTACAAGTAGTAAGTGGTGAAGTAAAGATCTGAAGATGATTTTTTAAATTAATAGACTTTCTTGTAGGTTCACCACCATTCTGCTGTGGCAGGGCTGACTACCATGGGCCTGTTGTAGGTGGGGCTGGCCGCTGACTAGTTGACTGCTAGGCCCTGCCTTGTGCAGTGGCTGCAGCCCACTTATGGGTGGGGCTGGGTCCCAGCACAGCTGGCTGCATGGCCTGGGGTGTCCTGGGGCTGATGCCAGCCTCCTGGTGGGCAGGACTGGCTCCCAGGGAGGTGTGCTTTGGGGCCCTGGCAGGGCTGAGGCTGGTGCTGGCCTGTTAGTGGGCGGGCAAGACCCCAGGCTAATAGGTTAGAGGGAGGATTCCAAGATGGCGCTTGCCATCACCAGTGTCCTCACGGTAATGAGCTCCCCAGCGTGGCTGGTGCCAGCATCTATGTTCCCAGGATGAGTCCCAGTTGCCTTCTGCCTTTCTGGGATGCTCTTCAAAATTAGCAAGTGGGTCTGACCTAGGCTCCTTCCATATTACTGCCTCTGCGCTGGGACTTGGTGCCTGTGAGATTTTGCGTGTGCCCTTTAAAGGCAGAGATTTTGTTTCCTACAGGCCTCCAGCTCTCCTGCATGCAAGCCACATTGGTCTTCAAAGCCAGCCATTCTGGGGGCTCATCTTCTCAATGAAGGACCCCTAGGTTGGAGAGTCTGATGTGGGACTTGGAGCCCTCACTCCTTGGGAGATCCCTCCCATTTGTGGGTCATCTCCCCAGGGGTGTGGATCTTGATTACACCATGTCTACATCCCTCCTACCATCTCATTGTGGTTCCCTCTTTATATCTTTAGTTGTAGAAACTCTTTTCTGGCTAGTCTTCACGTTGTTCTCATAGATGGTTGCTCTGTAAATAGTTGTAATTTTGGTGTGCCCATGGGAGGAGGTGAGCTCAAGGTCTTTCTACTCTGCCATCATGGCCACACCCTCCCTAGAATGTAAGATTTGATGTACAGGTATTCGATTGCACTGCCTATGTGTCTTTAATAGTAAAAACAAAAACAAAAAGCAAAAGCTTTTGTTAGTCTTAAGGTTTTCACACTCAGTTGCTTTGATAAAGGAAAATTGGCCTAACCCATCCTGGTTTAGAGTACAAGGCTTTCAAATCTAATATGGTCAAAGTTTCTCATGAATATCTTCAAAATTATGTTTAAAATATAATCTTAGACACTGTCTGTATTTACTCTGAAATAGGTGTTTCTGGATTTGTGGCCAGAACTATTATGTAGTAGACTCACTTTTAATTTTTGTTTCTCTCCTTGAAGTAGAATTATCAGCAGCCTTTTAATTGTGGTCTGAAAGGCAGCCAGAAGAAAGTTGTATGTAAGTACAATATACATACAACTAGCCTTTAAATGACACCATTGATACCAATGATTACACAAAAAGCACTTGTTTTATGCAGGGCACTTGAGCTAAGCCTGACTCTAAACCTACAACTTGAAAATAGAGGACACTTTATACAAACTTAGCAGCTCATTTTAAAGCAGTTACATTGCATTGATGTTAGTGTTCTTCATCATTTTTTAAAAAAAGAAGCAGCTTTTGTTGTTTCTATTACATATGACCCTTCTCTCTTAAGGGAGGCAGTTAAAATGAAGGTGTCCTACTCAATTCGCCTCTATATTCCGGCCTTTCCAGTTTGAGGATCACGGAATTGCCCTTCTTGGTAGTACTAAACTTTCCTTAGGAACTTGTTTTTTTAAAGAAGTGTTAAATTCTTATAGTATTAACTGGGAGAAGTCTCATTTCATCGTTTATGATTTTTATAGATTTTATTTTCTCTCGAAAACATTTTCAGAAGTTTGAAGGTTAATGGTTAAGTGGGAAGTCTTATTTTTCACGATAGCCCTTAAAATAAAATGGTTTACTAATTGATTTCCACCCAAAAAGACTTCACTAGTAGAAATCTATGGGTGTCACTGGCCACTTGTAATTTTTTTTTAATATGTTAAATAAAATTAGAAGGTAAAGTGGTATCTTTGAGTGCTTGGTGCATAACCAGTGAAATCATGGCACAAAATGCTCTCTCAACTGCCAGGAACCCCGAAGTATTTGAAAAAGGGTCTCAGGCAAGAAATGAAAGAAATGTGTTCCAACAACTAACAGCTAATTTAACAATGATTTTACATTTCAGCACCTGCTGGGAAAGAGCACTAAAATAGCAGCTCCCACAGAGAGGGGTAAACAGCTTGCTTTGTAGACAGCAAGCTAGTGAAACAGAGCGTCACTGTCCTATAGTGACAATGGATGTTGTGGTTCTTAACTCTCTCCATGGCACCCTGACTTCAGCTTCACTTAGGATGCTGGAGATGGACAGGTGGTGTCAGGTCTGTGCTGAAAGAATTCTCAGGAGGCTCAGGGAAATAGTTACATTCAGAATAAATTTAAGTTATTAAGTGGCCAAAAGCTTACTTCCTGCCTATGGATGTTCTGAAGACTCGATAGGAATCTACCTTTCAATTGTTACGTATGTTCACTTTCCTTCTGTGAGCAATAATTATAACAATCCTCATTAACGTTTTTGGACTTACTCTTCACTAAGTTCTGGGCTACTAGCACAGCCTGCATTATTTGTCATTCTTCATTCACACAGGACTCTGGTGCTTTCATTATCTCCATTTACAAGTACGGAAAATGGTTTGGACAGTTCCTGTTTCACACAGTGACTAAGCGGCAGAAGCCAGTGTTGAACCCGGGTCATCTAACTCCACAGCTCACCCTCTTAACCACTCTTTCACCATCCACTCCATTCGATAAAGGAAAAAGTATTCATCATCCTTACCAATTTTACCCATCATAATCATGCCAGTGCTCTATTCGTCACTATCAACTAACTAGGCATATCATATTCTCTAAGAGCTTCTCTGCATTCTATAAAATGTCTTGTTCTTGCCCTAGGCATAAACAATGAGAAGTGGGGAGGGGTGCAGGAAAAAAAGGGTCTTCTCACCACTGAAGCGCTGATTAATTCACGATTAGCAAAGGCTAAAAGGTCCCTTTCTGAAACTTTTGCTTGGGGGCCTAGAATTAAAAGTTAGTCACTGAATCCTGTCTCTTTTTGGGGAGAAGATCCATCACTGGACAAACGCTAACTTTCTAGGTCTCAAGTCTCTTTTCCACAGCTCAACTGAGACAATTCCCTGATGTGGAATTTACGTGCGGAGCCTCCGCAGGCCATATGTACACGTCTTTTGTACTGACTCTCAAAACTTGATTTTCTACTTTTTCAACTGTATATTAGGAAAAACATTAAACATGCAGAGAAGATGAAAGTATAAAAGATAGTATAATGAACAGCCATAGACCCATCACCCAAATTCAAAACCCATATACCTAAATAGATATGAATATATTTTGGCATATTTGAATATATCTTTTAATTAATTAATTTATTTTTGCTGTGTTGGGTCTTCGTTTCTGTGCGAGGGCTTTCTCTAGTTGTGGCAAGCGGGGGCCACTCTTCATCACGGTGCGTGGGCCTCTCACTATCGCGGCCTCTCTTGTTGCAGAGCACAGGCTCCAGACGCGCAGGCTCAGTAGTTGTGGCTCACGGGCCTAGTTGCTCCGCGGCATGTGGGATCCTCCCAGACCAGGGCTCAAACCCGTGTCCCCTGCATTAGCAGGCAGATTCTCAACCATTGCGCCACCAGGGAAGCCCTGAATATATCTTTTTATTTATCATGACCCTTCACTACTAAATGCTGTGGTGTACATCTTTAAGAATAAGAACATTCTCTTACATAATCATATACCATTAACACATCTAAGAAAATTAACAATGTTTCCCTAATATCATATTATACTCACTCCAAATTTGAATTTCTCCATTTGTCCCCAAATTGTTTTTTATGGCTGTTTTTTTTTTTTGCGGTACGCGGGCCTCTCACAGTTGTGGCCTCTCCCGTTGCGGAGCACAGGCTCCGGACACGCAGGCTCAGCGGCCATGGCTCACAGGCCCAGCTGCTGCGCGGCATGTGGGATCCTTCCAGACCGGGGCACAAACCCGTGTCCCCTGCATTGGCAGGCGGACTCTCAACCACTGCGCCACCAGGGAAGCCCTATGGCTGATTTTTTAAAACCAGTATTAAGATAATATATAGGCATTGCAGTTGGTTGTTGTATCACTTTAGAATTTTTTATTCTACAATAATCTTGCCCCATCCCTCCTGGTTTTTTTAAATAACACCAATATTTTGAAGACACCAAGAAGTTCTTGTAAATGTTCCACATTCTGTACATGTTTGATTGTTTACTCCTGGAGTCATTTTAACTTGTTCCTTTAGCTTTCATATTTCCTGTAAACTAAAAGTTTAAGGGCTCAAATAGATTTTGGTTCAACATTTCTGGCAAGAATACTTCATAGGGGATGTATTCATGCTTGGAGTACACAACGTCAAGTATGTCATTCTTTCTGATCTAAGTTTGATCATCGGTTACGATGGTGGCAGTGAGATTTCTCTTTTACAAAGCTATTTCCTTCTCTTTGAAATTAGCAAAAAAATTGTGGGGTTATACTTTGGCACCATTAAAACATATTGTTCCACTACATCTTTTCACTTAAAGGCTTTATAATCAATTGATGATTCTTCCATTTACCATTTCATCTTCATTGATTGGCTTTCATTCTTCTGTGAAAAGCTTGAAATAACTACTTTTCTCTGTGTGGTTATGATACCAATTTGATAGCTTCATGTGTTTTCAATTTGGGGGTTTGATTTTAATTTTAGAGTTTTTCTTTTATATTATTTTACTTTTTTATATAAAAAAAAAACTCTTGGGCTTCCCTGGTGGCGCAGTGGTTGAGAGTCCGCCTGCCGATGCAGGGGACATGGCTTCGTGCCCCGGTCTGGGAAGATCCCACATGCCGCGGAGTGGCTGGGCCCGTGAGCCATGGGCACCGAGCCTGCGCGTCCGGAGCCTGTGCTCCGCAACGGGAGAGGCCACAACAGGGAGAGGCCCGCGTACCACAAAAAAATAAAAAATAAATTAAAAAAACTCTTAGAGAGTTCAAAGTTTAAAGTATATGAAAAGGTGTATATCCAGAAAGCAAAGACTTGAACAGATAGTTGTATGTTTGTAACAGCGTTATTCACAATAGTTAAAAGGTGGAAACAACCCAAGTATCCATTGATGAATGAATGCAGAAACAAAATGTGGTCCATACATACAATAGAATATTATTCAGCCTTGAAAAGGAAGGAAATTCTGACAAATGCTACAACATAGATAAAATTTCAAGACATTGTGATAAGTGAAATAAGCCAGTCAGAAAAAGACAAATACTATATTAGTCCACCTATACGAGGTATCTAAAGCAGAAAATTCATAAAGAGAGAAAGTAGAATGATGGTTGCCAGGGGCTGAGGGAAGGGGAGAATAAAAAGTTGTTTAGGGCTTCCCTGGTGGCACAGTGGTTGAGAGTCAGCCTGCCAATGCAGGGACACGGGTTCGTGCCCCGGTCCGGGAAGATCCCACATGCCACAGAGCGGCTGGGCCCGTGAGCCATGGCTGCTGAGCCTGTGTGTCCGGAGCCTGTGCTCCGCAACGGGAGAGGCCACAACAGTGAGAGGCCCGCGTACCGGAAAAAAAAAAAAAAAAGTTGTTTAAATGGATATAGTTTCAGTTTTGCTAGGTGAAAAGAATTTTGGGAATTGAATGCCCAACAATGCGAATGTACTTAATACTGCTGAACTGTACACTTAAAAATGATTAAGATAATAAATTTTATGTTATATGTATTTTAATCACAATTAAAAATTTTTAATTGAAAATAAAAGTATATGAAAAGAGCCCAAGAGAAGATGGCTTCACTGGTGAATGCTACCGATCATTTAAAGAAGAATGAAGGCCTATCCTCCTCAAACTCTTCCAAAAAATTGAAGAGGAGGGAACAATTCATTTTATGAAGCCAGCATTACCCTTATACCAAAGTCAGACAAGGATGCTATAAGAGAAGAAAATTACAGGCCAATATCCCTTATGAAGATAGATGTCAAGTCCTCAACAAAATACCAGCAAACTGAGTTCAATAACACATTAAAAGTCCCACCCCACGATCAAGTGGGGTTTTTCCCTGTGATGCAAAAATTATTCAGCATACACAAATCATCAAATATGATACACCACATTAAAAGAATGAAGGATAAAAATCATATGATCATCTTGATAGATGCAGAAAAAACATCTGACAAAATTCAACATCTGTTCATAAAAAAAAAAACTCTCTATAAAGTAGGTATAGAAGAAATGTAACTCAATATAACACAAACCATATATGACAAGCCCACTGCTAACATCATATTCAACAATGAAAGCTGAAAGTTTTCCCTTTAAGATCAGAAACAAGACAAGGATGCCCACTCTTGCCACTTCTATTCAAGATAGTGCTGGAAGTCCTAGCCAGTACAATCAGGCAAGAAACAGAAATAAAAGTCATCAACATCAGAAAGGAAGAAGTAAAATGATCTCTGTTTACAGATGATATGATCTTACATATGAAAAACCCTAAAGCCTCCATCAAGTAACTGTTAGAACTAATCAGCAAATTCAGTAAAGGTCCAGGATACAAAATCAACATTTCAAAAAATCAACTGCATTTCTATACACTAACAATGAACTATCCAAAAAAGAAAGTAAGAAAACAATCCCATTTATATTAGCATCAAAAAGAGTAAACTACTTAGGAGTAAATTAAACCAAGGAGGTGAAAATATAATCTTTGATAAAAGAAATTGAAGACACAAAGTAATGGAAAGTTATCCTGGGTTCATGAATTGGAAGAATATTGTTAAAATGTCCATTCTACGCAAAGAAATCTACAGATTCAATGCTATCTCTATCAAAATTTCAATGGTATTTTCATAGAAATAGAAAAAATAATTCTATTGAATAAAATTCATATGGAACCACAGAAAACCCCAAGTAGCCAAAACAACCTTGAGCAAGAAGAAAAAACTGGAGACATCACACTTCCTGATTTCAAGTTATATTACAAAGCTATAGGAATCAAGCCAATGTAGTACTGGCATAAAAACAGACACATAGACCAATGGAATAGAACAGAGAGCTCAGAAATAATTCCAAACATATAAGGTAAATTAGTTTTCTACAAGGGCATGAAGAATACAAAATGGAGGAAGGATAATCTCTTCAATAAAAAGTGCTGAGGAAATTGGATATCCATATGCGAAAGAATAAAATTGGACTTATATCTTACATCGTACACAAAGATCAGCTCAAGCGGATTAGACTTAAATGTAAAAATTGATACCATCAAACTCCTAGAGGAAAACATAAAACAAAAATTCCTTGACATTCAACTTGGCAATGATTTGTTTTAGATATGACCTCAAAAGCAAAAATAAGCAGGTGGGATTCCGTCAAACCAAAGAGCTTCCACACAGCAAAGAAAACAATCAACAAAAAGAAAAGGCAATCTGTGGAATGCTAGAAAATATTAGATCGATGGAAACAGTGGAAGTTACACAAACCTTCTACAGCAGAATCTCTGGAGGTTTTTATTTGCACTTTTACTCAAATGGAAGAAAATTGCTCCTGCAGCTCCCTCTCCTACCCAAGCACACCCTTACCCCCCTAACTCCCCCGCCACACACAAACTATACACCTCAGTGTGGTAAAGAGAGTAGACTTTAGATTTTTTTTTTTTTTTTTTTTTTTTTTATAAATAGGTGTTAAATTTTGTTGAAAGCTTTTTCTGCATCTACTGAGATGATCATATGGCTTTTCTCCTTCAATTTGTTAATATGGTGTATCGCCTTGATATGTGTATATTGAAGGATCCTTGCATTCCTGAGATAAACCCCACTTGATCATGGTGTATGATCCTTTTAATGTGCTGTTGGATTCTGTTTGCCGGTTTGTTTTTTTTTCGGTACGTGGACCTCTTACTGTTGTGGCCTCTCCCGTTGCGGAGCACAGGCTCCGGATGCACAGGCCCAGCGGCCAAGGCTCACGGGCCCAGCCGCTCCGCGGCATGTGGGATCCTCCCGGACCGGGGCACGAACCCGTATCCCCTGCATCGGCAGGCGGACTCTCAACCACCGCACCACCAGGGAAGCCCTAGACTTTAGATTTTGATAACAAATGCCATCAGTTCCTAACTGTTATTATTCTTTGTCAAGATCCCTATTTGTGTCTGATTTTTATACCTCCTAATAACTTTGACAATATAACCTTAAGAAAACAACAAATGTTTGTATTCAAAACTAATGCACAGAGGACTTCCCTGGTGGTCCAGTGGCTAAGACTCCGTGCTCCCAATGCAGGGGGCCCAGGTTCAATCCCTGTTCAGGGAACTAGATCCCACATGCTAAGAGTTCACATGCTGCAACTAAAGATCCTGCATGCTGCAACTAAAGATCCCGCATGCTGCAACTAAGACCCAGTGCAGCCAAATAAATAAATAAATATTTTAAAAACTAATACATAAAGCCCCAAATACATAAAGCAAAAATGATAGAACTGAAAGGAGAAATAGATGAATCTATAACTATAGTTGGATATTTCAATACCCCTCCCTCAATGACTGATTAAATAGAAAACTTATATAGTCACTTGAGTTGGAGCTAGCTAGGCAATTCTTATTAATGGTGACTACCATTTCTCTACTTAAGTTCTAGTTGCTGTGACTATCAATCCTATTCCTTTCCTGATGTCTGGCAATGGAGTATGCTTAAAGTGGCCTTTCAGCTTCTGATACGTTAGGGACTTAGAAAAATGAGAGTATAAAAGTTGAATAACTAGCAGTCCAGGAGATTGAGGGTATTGAGATCATGTTAAACAATCAGTCACTGTCACTGATACTTGTAGAATTTCCAGGAACTGCACTGATTTAAGAACATTTCAAGCAACCCCATCACCACCGTGGGAGGGCCACGTAGGGCTACTGTGCTACAAGGACCTTAAAGGGCCTCTTGAAGAACTAGAGTTGCTCCCTCCCTCAATGTCCTGGTAATCCAGGAAATCCTGGAAAAGCAAGGTTTCTAGAACCCCATCAAGAAATGAAAACCTTTGCCTTTAATCTTGCAGGAACTTACAGAGTAGCAACAATGCCTGCAACCATACTGGAAGGATGTGCCCTAATGGAAGATCTGACACTGTAATGATTAGGAAGTCTAAAAGCTCTCCTCTAAATCACTCTGGCTCAAGTTCTTCATCTCAGAGCTATTCCAAATTTTTAGGAAATATAGAAAACTCATGATACATCTTCTCTTGTATCCACTGATTAGAAAAGATCAAGTATTAGGCCTAGAAGAAATATGGTGAGAGTGTGTATGCTAGCGTATGAGTCATCCAGCAAAGAACACCTGACCCTTGCGTGCTATTCGGCAATGAAGATGCAGACAAACATCAAAGCCATGGGTTCCCAACAGAATTGTTTACAAATTGTTACAAAGGCTGACCTCAGTCCATGACATAGTCAACACTCAAGGCAGAGTAATTCATATGTTATACCAGCCATGAAGGGTTTTTGAGGAAAAGGGATAGAAATTATATAGGTCTGGCTATACCTTGGAAGATTAGTCCAAAACAGAGAGCACCTTGAAGATGTAAGTGGGAAAGTTTCTTGACTATTTCTTAGAGACAAGTCTGATTCACTGGTTTCTAGTACGTGACTTATACTCTGAAAACTCACTGTAGACCATTTTTGTAACTTGTTTGCATAAGTTTTCAAGCCTAGGATGTGCTAACTTTCTTAAACGTCTTTGGAAGCAGAAATCAGGAGGCTGACACATTTTCTTAAACAGAATAAATGACTGGCCTTTATCACATTTAATCAAATAACTTTTAAGGTAAATACATAAACACAAAACTGAGTGAGTATGTAAAGATGTGAAACTGAGACTGGGGAAGGTCACCAGGGGCTGCTCAGACTTCTAAGCCATTGGGCTTCTAGGTTTCCTTCTAAAAATGTGACTTTTCTAGAAAACGGTGAGATCCACACCTTCTACCACATAGCAAAGACCCACCCTTTGGGTGAACTAGGAGGTTTAATTTTTCGGTTAAGCTTAGATAAATGAAAGGAGATTAAAGACCTCCTCAACTGTGAGGCAGAGCCCTTGTTCAGAATGGAACGTATCACTGGCTGGGACGGACTGCCCTCCGGAGATGTGCGAACCACAGTACATAGAGAGCAATAATAAAGACTAGGAGATCTCCAACCAAGAAGGCTGGGAATTCAGGGAGGAACTAAGAGCTTTTCTGGTATTTGAACCTAAACAACTAAGTCTGTCAGACCAGATTGTAATACCTGCTACCTCCCTCCCACAATACAAGATTTTATGTTTTTCTATTTTGGGGTTCAAGTGTACACAAGTCTACAAAGTACGAAAAAAGGAGAAATCGAGGGAGGAAGCCAATACACCAATTTTTTCCAAAGGCTGTGTTTATACTCCACGCTTACTGGGTTTGGTGCTAAGAAAGAGTTTGCTAACAGTCAGTCTGTGTTATAAACTAGGCCGGAGCACTTCATTTTGGCCTTGGGAGATTAACCAGCCACTTGAATGCTGATTTAGTGCTTAAAGGACTAAAGACTTTAAAAGTCATGGGGCTGTAGCTTGCAGAGTTTTCAAAATAAATCTTCCAGGCTGTAATACCAGGCAGTGCAGCTGCATATATTTTTAAAGGGCAAGGTCTGTATCCATCTCAAACAATTTCTATGAATTTCAAAGAACGTAAGACTTCAATATCTTCAAATTATAGTATATTTACCTTCTGTAAACTCTCACCCCCCAAAGAAACTATTGGACATTTTTTAAGCCTATCACTTTAATGTGAATATATTTGCTTCATATCCCATTGGTACAGTGGACACAAATATCATAGTTGGTTATGGGGCAAGAAATTTGATTGAAAAATGACATTTAAGGAAATATTTGCTAATGATGTTGAAGTTAAAGATCATTCTCCTTTCACCTAAGAAACACTTCTGTTCTAGGCTTTGCTGACAGTAGGAGAAACCTAGTTAAAATCTCATTAAAGAGCCATTTCAGCATCACAGGGGCTTAAAAGAAAGACTTAACATATTAATTTGCAGAACAAAGCCAGCCCAAGCCTACAAACAATCTATTAGCACATTTGGCAATGCAGGGCTTTAACACCCAGTTACTCCTACAACCTCAGGAAGCTGGGACCTTCTTGCAGGCTTCCCTCATCCTCACCCCTCCCCCAACTCCTTTGCACCTGGACCCTGGTTTTTGTGTGTGTTATGAAGAGGGTTATTTTGTCATGGAGGGAGGGGGACTTTCATGACTTCAAACATGGACATTAGATCAAGTTTTTATCTTCTCCCATAATCCTGTCTTTGATGTCACCAGACCGAAACCTCTCAGAATAGAAAGAGGGAGATATGAAAAGAGGCCTAGTTAATTTATATGTTTAAGTGCTGCTGCCCTAATTCGCTCCGGTAGCATTTTCATTGTCTTCTGCTTTGCATCCTAAAGGCAGGCTTACACCAGGCAATTATGAATGGCCCCTCTGAACAAATAATTGAAATTCACAAGTTGCAGAGTATGGTTAAACAATGTCTGGGCTGGTGGTGTGAGGTCATACATATTCCCTTGGGCATTATTAAAGTTACAGGCGCTCTCCTCACAGGCTGAGTATTTGTCTTACATTAGCTTTAATGGCAACTAATCAGGTAAGCTACATGTGCTAAAGACTAAATCATTTCGGAGAGTCACTCTTTACAAAGCAATCAGGGATCTAAGGCTCCTTTGCTCTGTGAAAACAGCAAATTCTCCAGGAAACATGGGGTTCCAATATGGCTATCCAGTCTCAAAAACAGAAGCGAGTATAAAATGGATTGGATTCCTGGAAAGAAATCTTTTGAGGGTAAGAAAAAATGATGACTTATGGAAATAACTGAGAGTTCTACAATGCTAAGAGTTCACTTTTTCTCTTCCACACAGCTAGGCTAGTGTCATCTACAAAGGAGGCTCAGGGTAAATATTTGACGACTAGTATATTTGCACATGTGCAAACTCACACACCCTTAGTTGACTAATTACAAACTAATTACTCCCAGCCAAATTCTACCCTCTGCTGTGTATGTCCAAATTGCGTATTGTAGCAGCATGTTCGCCAAGAAAAAGATTGATACTGGTCGATAAAACATAATAGTATCTTGCATGATCACAGGTATTTGTTCTAAAGTAGGATTCAGCATAAGCCATCACAAGCAGCAGTTTTAGAATGGGCCTGTTCAGTGAACTTTTAAAGGAATCTCTTTTAAAGGAATCTCTTAGTAAGGTGAGACTCATTTCTGAGGCTGTCCTCTATGCAAGACTCCAAATTAATGGCCTGTCCCACATCCTAGTGAAAAAGCCAATGGATCGCAACATAATGTTGTAATACAAAAGTTGATGAAGAGTCTTGCCCTTCCTCCTTATTTCCTCGTATCTATGGGCTACTGTGTGGTGTGAAAAGGAAAACATGTGAATTGGAAAGTATGTAATAATAGTATCTACTGCCGAAAATGGTCAGTCAAATTTCCTGGGGGGAACTCCAAACTCCATCAAATATACCTGTGCAAAAAACTCTCCAGTTTTTTCTACCAAGTACAAGGAGATTTGTTGTGTTCTCCCAGCAAGACTTCCTAAAGTTAAAAGTTAGAGCAATGAAAGAAGGAACTGTCCCCTCTCTCCAGAACCTTAGTTAATACTGTGATCTTCTCATACAAGATCCTGTTTCCTCTTTCTTCTACAAAGTGTTTGAATTGTCAAGGAAACCCCAGAATTAAAGATTGGGGATTGGACTTGTAGGAATTTATAGCTGTTTGTACAGATGTGTGCAAATAGGTAAGCAAAAACAAACAGATACAGAGATAGATTATTCATTGCAGCATTGTTTGCAATCATAAATTGGAAATAATGTAAATAGGGACTGGTTAAATAATATCTAATTCCAATTTAAAATAAATATAAGCCACAAAATTCAAAACTCCCTGCAAACTGAAATCAAAATAGCTTCTTTTTCATTTTATAGATTCTGAAAATATTTTGCAACACATTTTGTATAAATTAATCAAAATAGGTCTCTTCCTTCCTGTTTCCCTTCCTTCCTTTCTCTCTCCCTCCCTCCTTTTCTTCCTTCCTTTCTTTTTCTTTCTTTCCTACCCTGCTTTGCTAGTGCCCCAAGTAGGTGTTCTCAAGCAATGCAACATTTGATACATCTATAGATATTTGTAGAAATGATGTGTGATATATATTGTCAACTTTAAAAAAAAAATAGAGGTAGAATATCATGTGTAGTGTGATAACATTTATCAAACAATACTCGTTGTAAATGCCTAGAAACATTTATAGAGGTGCCTAGAAGCAACTGGTAACAGCGGTTAACTCTAAGAAGTGGGACAGGACCGGGGGGGTGGGGGTGGGAAAGGGATATTCCCATTTTCACTCTATAGCCTTTCATATTATCTTAAAATGTGTTTTTTTCTTACAGTGTTATTGAGATAAAATTACAGAGATATAATTTGACATACAGCACTGTATAAGTTTAAGGTGTACGGCATAATGATTTGACTTAAATACATCATGAAATGATCATCACAATAAGTTTAGCAAATGTCCATCATCTCATATAGATAAAAAATTAAAGAAACAGAAGAAAATATATTTTTCTTTGCAGAGAGAACTCAAGATTACTCTCTTAACAACTTTTCAACTTTTCATAACATACAGCAGTGTCCATTATATTTATCATGTTATACATTACATCCCTAGTACTTATTTATCTTATAACTGGTAGTTTGTACCTTTTGACCACCTTCATCCAATTCCCCCTCCCCTCACTTGCTTCCTCTGGTAAGCACAAATCTCATCTCTCTCTTTTTTTTTTAAATTTTACTTTCTTTTTTTTAAATTTAATTTTATTTATTTATTTTGGTCTGTGTTGGGTCTTCTTTGCTGCGCGCGGGCTTTCTCTAGTTGTGGCGAGCAGGGGCTACTCTTGGTTACAGTGCGCAGGCTTCTCATTGCGGTGGCTTCTCTCATTGCGGAGCACGGGCTCTAGGCGCGCAGGCTTCAGTAGTTGTGGCACGTGGGCTCAGTAGTTGTGGTTCACGGGTTCTAGAGTGCAGGCTCAGTAGTTGTGGCGCACGGGCTTAGTTGCTCCGTGGCATGTGGGATCTTCCTGGACCAGGGCTCGAACCCGTGTACCCTGCATTGGCAGGCAGATTCTTAACCACTGTGCCACCAGGGAAGACCCTCATCTCTTTTTATATGAGCTTGTTTGTTTGTTTTTGAAGTATAATTGACCTTCAACACTGTGTTAGTTCCTATTACCCAGCATAGTGATTCAATACTTCTATATACTTCAAAATGATCACTATGATAAGTCTTGTTACTATATGCCATCATACAAAGATATTGCATAGTTATTAACTATATTCCCCACCCTTTACATTTCATTCCAGGGACTCATTTATTTTGCAGCTGGAAGTTTGTACCTCTTAATCTCCCTTACCTATTTCTTCCCCCCACCACCCTCCCCTCTGGCAACCACCTGTTTGTTCTCTATATCTGACTCTTTTTCTGTTTTGTTATGTTTGTTCATTTGTTTTGTGTTTTAGATTTCACATATATGTAAAGTCATAATATATTTGTCTTTGTCTATTTCACTTAACAGACTTAAAATGTGTTTTATCATAAGTATGTATTTCCTTAATAATTTAAAGAAAAATTAAAAGGTTAGGGAATTGGGTAAAGGGAAGTTAGCTGGGAGTGTAAAATTAAGAAAATCTCACTGGTGTGGACACAGCTGCCTAGATGGAGCCCCTAGACTTGAGGCTTTTTAATCAACCAATACTCAAC
Source organism: Lipotes vexillifer (assembly GCF_000442215.2). NCBI lineage: Eukaryota > Metazoa > Chordata > Mammalia > Artiodactyla > Lipotidae > Lipotes > Lipotes vexillifer. The sequence continues at coordinate 150,257 of NW_006777418.1, read as the reverse complement.
CCACCTGAATATGAATAAAAATCAGAAAGTGAATTTTTCCAATTCCAGCACACAGAACCCATTTACTCTGAGACAAAAGACAGATTTTCTATTCTCAGTTCCATCTGGGTTTGGCTCTATGAGACAAAAGTTTTTAAGATCCTCAATTTTTCTGATTCAATTTTTAGAAAACTGGTATTGGAAAAACTAGCAGAGCAGAACAAACTATGGCTACAAGCTGGACTATGTTGGAGGGCCTAGGTTTGAATCTTGCCCACAATACTTACTAACTTTGAGAACTTGAGCAAATTACATGTGGGGTAGGGACCACGATTCTGCTTTTCTAACCAGCTCCCTGGTGGCACTGAAGCTACTGGTCCTTCCACCCACCACACTGGGTAGCAAAAGCACAGATAATAGAATTAACTGTGTGATATGGTGGGTGACTGGCCTATTGAATATCTTTGCTTTACAACATCCCAGAAGGCTTCAGCTCCACTTCCACTGCTATGTTGAAACCAGGTATGTCATACCAGCTTGCAAGAGCCAGTTAAATTTTTAGGAATTTTGCAAGCCAATTGTCAACACCATTGGTGGGTTTAAATTAGACATGGTGGGAATATTTACACCACAGAAATTGGCAAATGCTACCAATCAGGGTTTGTGTTTTTCAGAGAGCCAGTTTATCAGAAATCACCTCTGATTTCTGCTCTCAACCCCGAACACCACCCTGCCCTGTCAAGCACGCACCCAGAATACTATGAAGAACCTTTAGTCCTGTATGGGATTTGTGGTGGTGGGTACTACAGAGGGTAAGAAGACAAGAATCTCTAACCAGAAATCAGTGAAGAAATATAGGGATAGGTGGTGGTTGTTGTTATTATCATTATTATTATTATCTATTATTATATCACTATTAGTTATTTCATTCTTGAAGATTTATACTGCAAAAATATTTCAACAAAGCAAACCTATACATTATAGTATTATCTGTAAAAGTGGAAAGAATGAATTATGTATCCATTAAACAAAATTATTACTAAGCCTATAGAAATGTGTAAAATGTGCATAGTTTATGGTAAGCGGAAAACAGCAAAATACAAACATGGAATTAGTTATTTGACTGTGGGTTTACTTTAACTATGCAGAAACATGCATACATATGACAAAAACAGGAAGGAATGTATACAAACAAAAATAATTGTGTTACAGTGCTAGCATTAGAGGGAATTTTGGAAAATTTTCTAATGTTATTGCCTTTACAAAATAAAACATAACAAAGCATTTCAACTAGTTTCATTATATTTCATGGTTGTAGAACAACGAAGCAAAGTCAGGAGAAATATTAATAATGCTTAATGTTTATTAAGTGTTATGTGTGAAAGGCACTATTCTATATTCTTTATAAGAATGAGCTCATTTAATCCCCACAACCAACTACAGTCTAGCAACTCTTCTCACTACCATTTTACTAATGAGGAAACTGAGGCATATGGAGGTTTTGTAATTTTCCCAAGGATATACAGCTGATAAAACACATAGAGTTCAAACCCAAGTCTTCTTGACCTCGGTACATTCTTGACCTTTGTAAAATAGCTTTTATAAAACTCTTTAAGGATCAATAATCCTGTCTGGGACAAGAAAGATTCAGTCTTAATGGCTTGTTTGTTTGTTTTAGAGAAATCTACTTTGGCCTGTAAGTAAGTAGTACAAAACTAAAGGCAATTTGTAAGAGATTTGACAGCCACTCTCTTGAAGTAACCAGATCTGTGATGACTGAGGTATGGAAAGGCTTCCTCAACCTCCAGGCAAAGATGAGCTGCAACCAGGGTCTAGATTGTCCCCTAGATCTCTCCACTTCACGTTTCTTCTAGTAGCCAAAAGATATGTTGCACAGTTTAAATTTAAGATGTTGGCAAACATCTAACTTCTCTTTCCTCATGCTCATCATCTGCTAATGGGGACTAGTAGTATGCTATTTGTCCTATTGCCCACATTTGGCAGGGAGAGTAATGGACAATGGTTAGTCATTCAACAAACATTTGTTAAGATCCCAAAGTATAGGAATTCTTAGAAAATGGGTGATATAAATATAAATAAATATAAAGTATAATCCTTCTCATATGAAGCTATACAAACAATTTTGTTCAGTGGAATACCACTAATTTTACTCTGACCAGCACAAAGTACCAATTGTCCTGTTAAATATGATGTTCAAAATTCCTAGCCTTATGATCAAGCAATCCCACTCCTGGGCATATATATGGAGGAAACCATAATTCAAAAAGATACATGCACCGCAACGTTCACTGCAGCACTATTTACAACAGTCAAGACATGGAAGTAACCTAAATGTCCATCAACAGAGGAATGGATAAAGAAGACGTGATATATATATATATATAATGGAATACTACTCAGCCATAAAAAAGAATGGAAAAGGAGGAACCTTCAAGATGGCAGAGGAGTAAGACAAGATCACCTTCCTCCCCACAAATACTTCAAAAATACATCTACATGTGGAACAACACCTACAGAACACATACTGAACGCTGGCAGAAGACCTCAGACTTCCCAAAAGGGAACAGACGCCCTCAGGCGACCTACACGCAGAGGCGGGGCCAAATCCAAAGCTGAACCTCAGGAGCTGTGCGAACAAAGAAGAGAAAGGGAAATCTCTCTCAGCAGCCTCAGGAGCAGCAGATTAAATCTCCACAATCAATGTGATGTACACTGCATCTGCGGAAAACCTGAATAGACAACGAATCATCCCAAAATTGAGGCAGTGGATTTGGGGAGCAACTCTAGACTTGGGGCTTGCTTTCTGCATCTAATCTGCTTCTCGTTTTATGTTTATTTTAGTTTAGTATTTAGAGCTTATTATCATTGGTAGATTTGTTTATTGATTTGGTTGCTCTCTTCCTTTTTATATATATATATATTTTGTCCTTTTTCTCTTTTTGTGACTGTGTATGTGTATGCTTCTTTGTGTGATTTTGTCTGTATAGCTTTGCTTTTACCATTTGTCCTGGGTTCTGTCCATCCTCTTTCTTTTTTAGTATAGTTTTTAGTGCTTGTTATCATTGGTGGATTTGTTATTTGGTTTGGTTGCTCTCTTCTTCCTTTCTTTTTTTTTTAATTACGTTTTTATATTTTATTTTCAATAATCTTTTCATTTTGTTTAATAACCTTATTTTATTTCAGTTTTCTTTCTTTCCTTTTTTTTTCCCTTTTCTTCTGAGCTGAGCGGTGGGAATATTTACACCACAGAAATTGGCAAATGCTACCAATCAGGGTTTGTGTTTTTCAGAGAGCCAGTTTATCAGAAATCACCTCTGATTTCTGCTCTCAACCCCGAACACCACCCTGCCCTGTCAAGCACGCACCCAGAATACTATGAAGAACCTTTAGTCCTGTATGGGATTTGTGGTGGTGGGTACTACAGAGGGTAAGAAGACAAGAATCTCTAACCAGAAATCAGTGAAGAAATATAGGGATAGGTGGTGGTTGTTGTTATTATCATTATTATTATTATCTATTATTATATCACTATTAGTTATTTCATTCTTGAAGATTTATACTGCAAAAATATTTCAACAAAGCAAACCTATACATTATAGTATTATCTGTAAAAGTGGAAAGAATGAATTATGTATCCATTAAACAAAATTATTACTAAGCCTATAGAAATGTGTAAAATGTGCATAGTTTATGGTAAGCGGAAAACAGCAAAATACAAACATGGAATTAGTTATTTGACTGTGGGTTTACTTTAACTATGCAGAAACATGCATACATATGACAAAAACAGGAAGGAATGTATACAAACAAAAATAATTGTGTTACAGTGCTAGCATTAGAGGGAATTTTGGAAAATTTTCTAATGTTATTGCCTTTACAAAATAAAACATAACAAAGCATTTCAACTAGTTTCATTATATTTCATGGTTGTAGAACAACGAAGCAAAGTCAGGAGAAATATTAATAATGCTTAATGTTTATTAAGTGTTATGTGTGAAAGGCACTATTCTATATTCTTTATAAGAATGAGCTCATTTAATCCCCACAACCAACTACAGTCTAGCAACTCTTCTCACTACCATTTTACTAATGAGGAAACTGAGGCATATGGAGGTTTTGTAATTTTCCCAAGGATATACAGCTGATAAAACACATAGAGTTCAAACCCAAGTCTTCTTGACCTCGGTACATTCTTGACCTTTGTAAAATAGCTTTTATAAAACTCTTTAAGGATCAATAATCCTGTCTGGGACAAGAAAGATTCAGTCTTAATGGCTTGTTTGTTTGTTTTAGAGAAATCTACTTTGGCCTGTAAGTAAGTAGTACAAAACTAAAGGCAATTTGTAAGAGATTTGACAGCCACTCTCTTGAAGTAACCAGATCTGTGATGACTGAGGTATGGAAAGGCTTCCTCAACCTCCAGGCAAAGATGAGCTGCAACCAGGGTCTAGATTGTCCCCTAGATCTCTCCACTTCACGTTTCTTCTAGTAGCCAAAAGATATGTTGCACAGTTTAAATTTAAGATGTTGGCAAACATCTAACTTCTCTTTCCTCATGCTCATCATCTGCTAATGGGGACTAGTAGTATGCTATTTGTCCTATTGCCCACATTTGGCAGGGAGAGTAATGGACAATGGTTAGTCATTCAACAAACATTTGTTAAGATCCCAAAGTATAGGAATTCTTAGAAAATGGGTGATATAAATATAAATAAATATAAAGTATAATCCTTCTCATATGAAGCTATACAAACAATTTTGTTCAGTGGAATACCACTAATTTTACTCTGACCAGCACAAAGTACCAATTGTCCTGTTAAATATGATGTTCAAAATTCCTAGCCTTATGATCAAGCAATCCCACTCCTGGGCATATATATGGAGGAAACCATAATTCAAAAAGATACATGCACCGCAACGTTCACTGCAGCACTATTTACAACAGTCAAGACATGGAAGTAACCTAAATGTCCATCAACAGAGGAATGGATAAAGAAGACGTGATATATATATATATATAATGGAATACTACTCAGCCATAAAAAAGAATGGAAAAGGAGGAACCTTCAAGATGGCAGAGGAGTAAGACAAGATCACCTTCCTCCCCACAAATACTTCAAAAATACATCTACATGTGGAACAACACCTACAGAACACATACTGAACGCTGGCAGAAGACCTCAGACTTCCCAAAAGGGAACAGACGCCCTCAGGCGACCTACACGCAGAGGCGGGGCCAAATCCAAAGCTGAACCTCAGGAGCTGTGCGAACAAAGAAGAGAAAGGGAAATCTCTCTCAGCAGCCTCAGGAGCAGCAGATTAAATCTCCACAATCAATGTGATGTACACTGCATCTGCGGAAAACCTGAATAGACAACGAATCATCCCAAAATTGAGGCAGTGGATTTGGGGAGCAACTCTAGACTTGGGGCTTGCTTTCTGCATCTAATCTGCTTCTCGTTTTATGTTTATTTTAGTTTAGTATTTAGAGCTTATTATCATTGGTAGATTTGTTTATTGATTTGGTTGCTCTCTTCCTTTTTATATATATATATATTTTGTCCTTTTTCTCTTTTTGTGACTGTGTATGTGTATGCTTCTTTGTGTGATTTTGTCTGTATAGCTTTGCTTTTACCATTTGTCCTGGGTTCTGTCCATCCTCTTTCTTTTTTAGTATAGTTTTTAGTGCTTGTTATCATTGGTGGATTTGTTATTTGGTTTGGTTGCTCTCTTCTTCCTTTCTTTTTTTTTTAATTACGTTTTTATATTTTATTTTCAATAATCTTTTCATTTTGTTTAATAACCTTATTTTATTTCAGTTTTCTTTCTTTCCTTTTTTTTTCCCTTTTCTTCTGAGCTGAGCGGCTGACAGGGTCTTGGTGCTCTGGCTGGGTGTCAGGCCTGAGCCTCTGAGGTGGGAGAGCCGAGTTCAGGAAATTGGTACACCAGAGACCTCCTGGCCCCACATAATGTCAAACAGCAAAAGCTCTCCCAGAGACCTCTGTCTCAACGCTAAGACCCAGCTCTACTCAACAACCAGCAAGCTACAGTGCTGGACACCCTATGCCAAACAACAAGCAACACGGGAACACAACCCCACCCATTAGCAGAGAAGCTGCCTAAAATCAAAATACGGTCACAGACACCCCAAAACACACCATCGGACACTGTCCTGCCCACCAGAAATACAAGATCCAGTTGCAACCTCCAGAACATAGGCACCACTCCACTCCACCAGGAAGCCTACACAACCCACTGAACCAACCCTACCCACTGAGGGCAGACACAAAAACAATGGGAACTATGAACCTGCAGCCTGCAGAAAGGAGACCCCAAACACAGTAAGTTAAGCAAAATGAGAAGACAGAGAAATACACAGCAGATGAAGGAGCAAGGTAACACCCCATCAGATCAAACAAATGAAGAGGAAATAGGCAGTCTACCTGAAAAAGAATTCAGAATAATGATAGTAAACATGATCCAAAATCTTGGAAACAGAATGGAGAAAATACAAGAAACGCTTAACAAGGACCTAGAAGGACTAAAGAGCTAACAAACAATGATGAACAACACAATAAATGAAATTTAAAATTCTCTAGAAGGAATCAATAGCAGAATAACTGACACAGAAGAACGGATAAGTGACCTGGAAGATAAAATAGTGGAAATAACTACTGCAGAGCAGAATAAAGGAAAAAGAATGAAAAGAACTGAGGACAGTCTCAGAGACCTCTGGGACAACATTAAACGCACCAACATTCGAATTATAGGGGTCCCAGAAGAAGAAGAGAAAAAGAAAGGGACTGAGAAAATATCTGAAGAGATTATAGTTGAAAACTTCCCTAATATGGGAAAGGAAATAGTCAGTCGAGTTCAGGAAGTACATAGAGTCCCATATAGGATAAATCCAGGGAGAAACATTCCAAGACACATATTAAACTATCAAAATTAAATACAAAGAAAAAATATTAAAAGCAGCAAGGGAAAAGCAACAAATAACATACAAGGGAATCCCCATAAGATTAACAGCTGATCTTTCAGCAGAAAGAAGGGACATATTTAAAGTGATGAAAGGGAAAAACCTCCAACCAAGATTACTCTACCCAGCAAGGATCCCATTCAGATTCAATGGAGAAATCAAAAGCTTTACAGACAAGAAAAAGCTAAGAGAATTCAGCACCACCAAACCAGCTTTACAACAAATGCGAAAGGAACTTCTCTAGGCAGGAAACACAAGAGAAGGAAAAGACCTACAATAACAAATGCAAAACAATTAAGAAAATGCTAATAGGAACATGCATATCGATAACTACCTTAAATGTAAATGTAAATGGATTAAATGCTCCAACCAAAAGTCATAGACTGGCTGAATGGATACAAAAACAAGACCTGTATATATGCTGTCTACAAGAAACCCACTTCAGACCTAGGGACACATACAGAATGAAAGTGAGGGGATGGAAAAAGATAGTCCATGCAAATGGAAATCAAAAGAAAGCTGGAGGGGCTTCCCCGGTGGCGCAGTGGTTGAGAGTCTGCCTGCCGATGCAGGGGACATGGATTCGTACCCCGGTCCGGGAAGATTCCACATGCCGCAGAGCAGCTGGGCCCGTGAGCCATGGCTGCTGAGCCTGTGCATCCGGAGGCTTTGCTCCGCAACGGGAGAGGCCACAACAGTGAGAGGCCTGCGTACCGCAAAAAAAAAAAAAAAAAAGAAAGCTGGAGTAGAAATTCTCATACCAGACAAAATAGACTTTAAAATAAAGACTATGACAAGAGACAAAGAAGGACATTACATAATTGTCAAGGGATCAATCCAAGAAGAAGATATAACATTTGTAAATATTTATGCATCCAACATAAGAGCACCTCAATACATAAGGCAAAGGCTAACAGCCATAAAAGGGGAAATTGATTGTAAAACAATCATAGTAGGGGACTCTAACACTCCACTTTCTCCAATGGACAGATCATCCAAAAGGAAAATAAATAAGGAAACACAAGCTTTAAATGATACATTAAATAAGATGGACTTAATGGATATTTATACGACATTCCATCTAAAAACAACAGAATACACTTTCTTCTCAAGTGCTCATGGAACATTCTCCAGGATAGATCATATCTTGGGTCACAAATCAAGCCTTGGTAAATGTAAGAAAAATGAAATCGTATCAAGCATCTTTTCTGACCACAACGCTATGAGACTAGACATCAGTTACAGGAAAAAAAATCTGTAAAAAATACAAACACATGGAGGCTAAAGAGTACACTACTAAATAACCAAGAGATCACTGAAGAAATCAAAGAGGAAATAAAAAAATACCTAGTAACAAATGACAATGAAAACACAATGACCCAAAACCTATGGGATGAAGCAAAAGCAGTTCTAAGAGGGAATTTTATAGCAATACAATCCTACCTCAAGAAACAAGAAACATCTTAAATAAACAACCTAAACTTACACCTAAAGCAATTAGAGAAAGAAGAACAACAACAACAAAAAAGTCAAAGTTAGCAGAAGGAAAGAAATCATAAAGATCAGATCAGAAATAAATGAAAAAGAAATGAAGGAAATGATAGTAAAGATGAATAAAACTAAAAGTTGGTTCTTTGAGAAGATAAACAAAATTGATAAACCATTAGCCAGACTCACCAAGAAAAAAAAGGGAGAAGACTCGAATCAACAGATTAGAAATGGAAAAGGAGAAGTAACAACAGAAATACAAAGGATCATGAGGGATTACTACAAGCAACTATATGCCAATAAAATGGACAACCAACATTACAAAGCTATACTAATCAAGACAGTATGGTACTGGCACAAAAAGAGAAATATAGATCAATGGAACAAGATAGAAAGCCCAGAGATAAACCCATGCCCATATGGTCACCTTATCTTTGATAAAGGAGGCAAGAATATTCAATGGAGAAAAGACAGCCTCTTCAATAAGTGGTGCTGGGACAACTGGACAGCTACATGTAAAAGAATGAAGTAAGAACACTCCCTAACACAATACACAAAAATAAACTCAAAATGGATTAAAGGTCTAAATGTAAGGCCAGACACAATAAAACTCTTAGAGGAAAACATAGGCAGAGCCCTCTATGACATAAATCACAGCAAGATCCTTTTTGACCCACCTTCTAGAGAAATGGAAATAAAAACAAAAATAAACAAATGGGACCTAATGAAACTTAGAAGCTTTTGCACAGCAAAGGAAACCATAAACAAGATAAAAACACAACCCTCAGAATGGGAGAAAGTATTTGCAAATGAAGCAACTGACAAAGGATTAATCTCTAAAATATACAAGCAGCTCATGCAGCTCAATATTAAAAAAACAAATAACCCAATCCAAAAATGGGCAGAAGACCTAAATAAACATTTCTCCAAAGAAGCTATACAGATTGCCAACAAACACATGAAAGGATGCTCAACATCACTAATCATTTGAGAAATGCAAATCAAAACTACAATGAGGTATCACTTCACACCAGTCAGAATGGCCATCATTAAAAAATCTACAAACAATAAATGCTGGAGAGGGTGTAGAGAAAAGGGAACCCTCTTGCACTGTTGGTGGGAATGTAAATTGATACAGCCACTATGGAGAACAGTATGGAGGTTCCTTTAAAAACTAAAAATAGAACTACCATACGACCCAGCAATCCCACTACTGGGCATATACCCTGAGAAAACCATAATTCAAAAAGAGTCATGTACACAATGTTCATTGCAGCTCCATTTACAATAGCCAGGACATGGAACCAACCTAAGTCAGTGTCCATCGACAGATGAATGCATAAAGAAGATGTGGCACATATGTACCATGGAATATTGCTAAGCCGTAAAAAGAAACGAAATTGAGTTATTTAGAGTGAGGTGGATGGACCTAGACCCTGTCATAGAGAGTGAAGTAAGTCAGAAAGAGAAAAACAAATATCATATGCTAACACATATATATGGAAACTAAAAAAAAAAAAGGTTCTGAAGAACCTAGGACAGGAATAAAGACGCAGATGTAGAGAATGGACTTGAGGACACAGGGAGGGGGAAGGGTAAGCTGGGACAAAGTGAGAGAGTGGCATGGACATATATACACTACCGAATGCAAAGTAGATAGCTAGTGGGAAGCAGCTGCATAGCACAGGGAGATCAGCTCGGTGCTCTGTGACCACATAGAGGGGTGGGACAGGGAGGGTGGGAGGGAGACACAAGAGGGAGGAGAAATGGGGATATATGTGTATGTATAGCTGATTCACTTTGTTATACAGCAGAAACTAACACACAATTGTGAAGCAATTATACTCTAATAAAAATGCTAAAAAAAAAAGAATGAAATAATGCCACTTGCAGCAACATGGATGGACCTAGAGATATTCATACTAAGCGAAGTAAGTCAGACAGAGAAAGACAAACATCATATGATATCACTTATATGTGGAATCTAATTAAAAACGGATACATATGAACTTATTTACAAACTAGAAACAGACTCACAGATCTCGAAATCAAACTTATGGTTACCAAAGGGGAAACATGAGCGGAAGTGAAAAATTGGGAGATGGGGATTAGCATATACCCACTACTATATACAAAATAGATAACTAATAAGGACCTACTATATAGCACAGGGAACTCTATTCATTATTCTGTAATAACCTATATGGGAAAAGAATCTGAAAAAGAATGTATATATTATGTACATATATATTTATGTATAACTGATTCACTTTGCTGTGTACCTCAAACTAATACAACATTGTAAATCAACTATATTCCAATTTAAATTAATTCCCAGGCTTTTTTCTTTAAAAATGTAGCATACGAAAAGTATCTCCAGATGGATAAATAAGTGACTTTGTGCTAACATATTATGAAATGAATTAGAAAATACTATGATTTCATTACTTCCATTTTCAGATCAAAGGGATTTTCCCCCTTAGAGAGAGTCAATATTTGATTTTACAAATACCTATAAATTGGAACCAAAAGTAATATTATTACAATAAAATTGTATTCAAGCATTAAAAAATAAAGAGATTTTATTATTATCTGGTTGCATTTCATTGTCAGTTGAACTAGAAATTCAGGGTAAAAATCTTTCACTTCAAAACATAGTTTCACTGAGTTCAACTGGTTTTTCCAAACAAGGCTTTTTCATTTTAAAAACTGTGAACCTGAATTGACCATCTTTGTAACTCTCCAGCTCCAAAATGCAAATAAATAGTCCTCTAGGTGCTCCTTGTGTATTGTTACAAAACCTACCTCCTTTTCACCTCTTTTATAGTCCTTTTTATGGCTATCAATTTTTAATTCTGGAGACATAGTCACTGTGATTCTGGTTCTCTGGTGGGAGATAAATGTGACTTAGATCCTGTTTTATGTATGCTTGGGGTTGATGGTTCTGATTGTAACTATTCCTCAAGAGAAAAATTCCTGGTTTCCACAACCCCTTCCTGGCTGGTCATAAAACAAATATTAAATAATGGCAATAAGCTATGAACCTCCTATAGTGCTCCAATTTTTAATTAAATGATTGCTGATGAAATATGGCTGATGGGAAAACAGAGTGTACAAAGAATTCACATGATGTACCCAATGTTTAGACCATACACATTGCTTGGGCCCTTGAGACTTACTAGTACATGTACAAAATGTCAACAATTATTTCTTGCGCCATATTTTTGTAACTTAAAGCCTTCTGGTATGCTGATGGGAGCACAGAGGCTACCCAAGTGGTATTCCCTCAAAATTGGATTTCAGATTCCCAAACAGAACTGGTTTGGACACTTAAAATAAACAAAACCTACAAATCTGTTACATTTAATATTTTGTGTACCCCCCTCCCAACAGCCATTTAATGTGAGGTTTGTGGAGGAGTAAAAAGCTTTTAAAACCTTCAGCTCTTCCATTATTTTTAGCAAAGACTCTACAGAAGAGAGCTGGAAGAGTGTCAAAACATAAGTCGTCATGATACACTGGAACTCATCTAAGTATACTCTTTTTTTTTTTAATAGATTTATTTCATTTATTCATTTATTTATTTATTTTTGGCTGCGTTGGGTCTTTGTTGCTGCGTGCAGGCTTTAGTTGTGGTGAGCGGGGGCTACTTTTCGTTGTGGTGTGCAGGCTTCTCATTGCGGTGGCTTCTCTTGTTGAGGAGCACAGGCTCTAGGTGCATGGCTTCAGTAGTTGTGGCACGCGGGCTCAGTAGTTGTGGCTTGTGGGCTCTAGAGAGCAGGCTCAGTAGTTGTGGCGCCCGGGCTTAGTTGCTCTGCGGCATGTGGGATCTTCCTGGACCAGGGCTCGAACCCGTGTCCCCTGCATTGGCAGGCGGATTCTTAACCACTGCGCCACCAGGGAAGCCCAGTATACTCTACCTTAATCACTGATAATTTTGTTTACAGAAGTATCATCCACTCAGTGCTGTTATCGTCAGTCCACAGATTTTGGAAAGATATCAGCTAAAGTATATAGGATCTGTCCTAAAATGCTACAAGGAAAGATGTTTAAGTAAGTTTTAGGATCAAATAATGTGTGTGCATAAGCATAACCTTCTGCTGTCTCCCCTCCTACCCTCCTGCCAACACATATTAAGTCAAAAACAAATACTTTTACTTTTTCATGTATGTTTTAAAAATCTTTTTTTTTTTTTTGGCAGCTCCGCGTGGCATGTGGGATCTTAATTCCCTGATCAGGGATTGAACCTGTGCCCACTAGAAATGCAGAGTTTTAACCACTGGACTGCCAGAGAAGTCCCATTTTAAAAAATCTTAGGGAACTACTGTATATGTCCTCACTCTTCCTATACCCTCACAATTTATTCCTCCTCCCAAAATTATGTTACATTTTTCCTTTGTAGCAGCAAAAACATTTATGAACATGAATACATATTTAAGAAATAAGCCAAAGCTAAGTGGTACCATTTAACTAGGGATCCCTTTACCAATTGCTACAGTGCTGAGTACTCATTTAGCTGATCCCAGATATGCACTTAGTCTATATGTGTATAACATCAACCAAGTGATGTACATTCACCAGAGGCAGAGGCCTTTCAGATGGATTCAAATAAGTGATTTGTAAAGAAGCATCCAAAATTGATCTGTTCAGAGCTGTGCTGCATTAAATGATTGTGGGATTCAGTTATGAGAAGGGGGAAAATATGTGCTTTGACTAGCTCTATATCATCCTTTACCAAGAAAGAGAAAGAAAAGAAAGAAAGGGAGGAAGGAAGGAAAGAAGGAAGGAAGGGAGGGAGGGAGGGAGGGAGAGAAGGAAGGAGGGAGGAAGGAGGAAAACCTTTAAAATCTTATAATGAGGCGAAAGAGAGCTGGACTGGGATGGGGGAGGTGTCCAAAAATTGGTCCTGCTGATTTTTACTCCATTTACTAGCTGTGTCACCTTAGGCGAGTCAGTTCATTTTTCTGAAAATCAGTTTACTCTACTGAAAACAAGAATGATGATACCCGTATTATAGGAAAGGGAATGAGAGTTACATATAATAGCTTTGGGAATCATATACCCACAAAGGTCAATTCAGTGCGTTAATTCAACTTCTAAATATTTCTGTTACATCTCCCAGGTGAGAAGTGAGAAGCTTTATATTCTCACTTTAGTTGAACTCTGTTTGTGATATGATGTTTCTTAAATCATGTCCTAAAGAGTTGGTGGCTTCAGGCATTAGTCAGATCTTCTATAGATCAGTGTTTCTCATGCTCCAGTGTCCAGACAAATCACTGGAGATGTTGTTAAAAATGCAGGTCTGGGGCAGGCCTGAGATTGCTCGTTTAACCAGCTCCCAAGGAAGGCCGTTGTGTGCTAACCCCACTTGGTTCTTGATAACATTAGGGGCTACTTTTTTAAAAAGTTGATCTAATTTGCATACACATAGTCCTGTAATCTATTATACATATATTTCAACACTTCCCCACACTGAGCGCACCTTATTTATTGGATCAGAGCACAGAGTTGTAAGTGCTTCTGCTGATGTCATTTGGGTTTCTTCCCTGGTGATAAATACATCCTCTGGGAATGACTGCAGCCAACAAAGAGGACTGTAAACTGAATGACAGAGTGAAGCGAATAGGGGGCAGAGTGACCTGTGGAAGAATCTGCTGCTTCTCCTCCTTTTCTTGGCTGTCACTCATGATGAACGGCTCTATGCAGAAAGGTTGGACTCAAGTGCAGTGATGACTTGCAGTTAAACTCCCCATGCATTCTTTGCCATGCCCGTTATTAGCATACTGTCTATAATAGGTATCATAATTACAGTCCATAATACATATCATATCAAGGTGGAGACAGACTTTTATTTTGGTGGTTTGTGATAAACATAAGAGTCTATCTCTCTTATTAGGGAATTTAATTTTATGTCTTAAAGTGTAAGTTTTGGCTTCATAACATTAAAATGAAGCAATATAAGAAATACAGATAACAAATTAGAATGAAAAGTACAAAGACAAGCCTATCTTCACTAACATCATTAATGCATTACAGTCTCCATTCCTTTACTAATCCATTCATCCAACAAATATTTTTGAGGCCCTACAACATAACAGATATTGTTCTGAGCTCTAGGATAAAGCAGTAAACAAAATAAACTCCCTACCCTGATACAGCTTACAGTTTGTATAAACAAATACAACAGAACATGCCAGGTAGGGATAAATGGTATGGGGGAAAAAAATAAAGCAAAATAAGGAAGAAAGGGAAAGCATATGTAGGGGGGGTTATTTTATATGAGGGGCTGGGATGGGGCAGAGGAGACCTAAAGGAATTGAGAACAAGATACATGGATACATAGCTAAAGAGATAATGAGGCAGAGAGAATGAGAGGAATCAAGAAGAACTCCAAGGTTTTTGCCCCAAGCAACTGAAAGAATCAGGTTGCCATTTTAATGAGGACCTTCTGTGGGCAAAAATGAACCAAGTATTAAAATATTCTGGGCACCATTCTTCTAAATTCAATTTTAAATTTAATTTTAAACTGATAGGGAAAAGAGAAGAAAGAGAAAATGGGCATTGTTATATTTGAAAATTCGATAATAAGCAATCCTCTTTAAAATACATGCCAATGATTTTTTTTAGAATTGAAGAATACTATTTCATATAAGCTATTTTGTACATAACCAATAATTATTCTTTTAAATATACAAGACTACTTTTTTAAAAAGTTTATCTAATTTGCATACACATTGTCCTGTAATCTATTATACATATATTTTTTTAAACTAGGACTATGTATTTATTTCAGAACATCTGTTAATGAGCAATAATATATCAACAGGTCAAATCAATACATCAAAAAGTCAAAAAAGAAAGATCATCTCAAGAGATTTTTTTTTTTTAAAGCTTCTGATAAAATTCAACACTAGGGAACTTCTGCTTCCAGGAATATGGAGTAAACATACTTTTCCCTATTCCTTCTGCTAAGCATAACTGAAAACTCTGGACATTGTATATTGAACAAACTTAAGGAGATTCTGAAAGATGGAGAGAAGAAGGCAAACTGGATAGGGATCCTGGGACCCAAGGAATGACATAGTGATGAATCCCCTGGGTTTTCTTTTTACCTCATACCAACCCAGATTTACAGCTGAAGAAGATGGTAAACCTGAAACACCAGTGGGCACAGACCCAAGGAAATCCCAACAAAACCTGCTCTTTTTAGCCAAAGGGCCAGGAAATGGACAATCTAGCAAGATGAAAACTTTTAGTTAATAACCAACCTACTCCAACCAAGCACCACAGAAAAGACTGTGACCCATCCCTACACTCACCAGCAAAGACTGAGAAGGAAGCCCAGATTTCCACCCTTGTAAAGTTATAACAAGACATCTCAACACCATGCCATGGTGGTATCAGAGAAGGCCAAATAAGGTGCTAGAACTTTCATCCCCACTGTCTGGTAACAAGGCCTCCCCCACACCTTTGCTATGTCATTGGAGATGGTGGGGAGCCTGGGCTTCCACCCCCACCTAGTGGTAATGAGGACCTCCTTCTCTCCCCAGAGGGGTGATTCAGAGGACACTAGTAAAGAGTCAGGACTTTCACCACTGCCCAGCAGTAACAAGGCCACCTCCACAGTGGTGGCAGTGGAGACCACATGGGGAGCCAAAACTCCACCCCCCTCACGGCAGTAACAAGAAATCTTGCCAACTCAGGTGTCAACTGAGGCTGACTGGAACTGGACTTCTACCTTCACCTGGTATAAGTAATGAGTAATGAGACAGTGATCCCTCCACTCTGATGGAGTGGTGTCAAAGAAAGCTAACTAAAACAGAAATTGTAAATAAGATCCAGAGTCTTACAACATAATACGAAAATGTCCATGTTTCAACTAAGAACCATTCATCATACTGAGAACTAGGAAGATCTCAAACTGTATGGAAAGTCAATGAATAGATGACAACAGAGATAGGATTAGCTGACATATTTTAAAGCAGCTGTGATAAAATACTTCAACAAGTGTTACAAACATGCTTGAAACAAATAAAAAATAGAAAGCTTCAGCGAAGAAATAGAAGATATAAAGAAGATCCAAGTGGAAATTTTAGAAATGAAAATACAATAACTGAAGTAAAAAGCTCAGTGGATGGGCTCAATAGCAGAATGGAGGAACAGAGGGGGAAAACAATCAGTGGACAAAAGGACAGAACAGGGCTTCCCTGGTGGCGCAGTGGTTGGGAGTCCGCCTGCCGATGCAGGGGACACGGGTTCGTGCCCCGATCCGGGAAGATCCCATGTGCCGCGGAGCGGCTGGGCCCGTGAGCCCTGGCCACTGAGCCTGCGCATCCGGAGCCTGTGCTCCGCAACGGGAGAGGCCACAACAGTGAGAGGCCCGCGTACCGCAAAAAAAAAAAAAAAAAGACAGAACAATAAAATTGCCCTGAAGAACAGAGAGAAAACAAACTGGGAGGAAAAAGGGGAAAAGAACATAACCTCAGAGATCTGTGGGACTAAAATGAAAAGATGTGGTATCATGTCATCAGAATTCTGAAAGAAGAGGGAAAAGAGGGAAGGGCTGAAAAAGTACCTGAAGAAATAATAGCTGAAAACTTCACAAATTTTGCAAGAGACATCAACCTACAGATTCAAGAATTTAAGTGAATGTCAAACAGGATAAACCCAAAGATATCCATACCAAGATGTGTCATAATTAAACTTCTGAAAACTAAAGATCAAAAACCATTTTTTAAAAAGCAGCCAGAAAAGAACAGCACCATATTTACAGGGGGAAAAAACAGTTAGAATTACAGCATATTTCCCATCAGAAACCATGGATGCCAGAAGAAAATTATACAATATATTTTAGGTGCTGAAAGAAAAGAACTATCAATCCAGAAGCCTATGCCCAAAGGAAGTTCTCAAGGAGTTCTCTAAACAGAGAAAAAGAAGATTAAAGAAGGAACCTTGGAATATCAGTAGGGAAAAAAGAAAAAGAGGCTTAGAAAGAATAAGCAACTTGTGAAGAGTTGTGTCAGGCCAGTTAATCGCAGAGAATATGGTTGCAACCATTTTTTAAAACAGCATTTAGTTATTACAAAAAGATTCTGTGGCTAGCAGTAGACAAAACAACAAAAAAAGAATAAATAAGATATTTGTGAGTTGATATGAATATTCCTAGATATATTAATTCTCAGATAAAGTGGAACAAAAAGGAGTTAAAAAAATATATTTTGCTGCATTTTGTGTAAAAATGAATGGGCAATATATTTTCCTAGTTTTAAAAAAGAAACAAAAAAGTATATAACAGAAACTAATGAAAATGGTTACCTATAGGTGATAAGTGGGGATGGAGTAGAATGAATATGCAATAGAAATAGTTCTTGAGTATACCTGCTTATATAGTTTTGACTTTTGATCTATGTAAATGGTTTACACATTATTTAAAAATTAAATTGAAAAAGATTTTTAAAAATAGGAAGTCACTAATACTAAAAACAGAATTTGACCGTATATAAAATTGATAATATAACCAAACAGAAGTCAGAATTAATTCAGGCAATTTTTATACATGGAACTCTGGCTGACAATCCTTAGTGAAATATATTCTAAGGGTGAAAATAATTACTAAGAAATTCTGAATTTGACTCAGTTGTTGCTGGTTGTGTTGGTAGAATAATTCTGAAACTTTTTGTGTATGTGTAAGATGGAGCAAATGAGTAAATGTTTTTCAAAACTAGATTTCTCACTGTGGGAAAAGGGAGATACAGATATGGAATAAGGGAATGTGAGGGACCTTGTGATGATGGATTTGAATTTGCAATATTAGTATAAATTGAGTTCTAGTAGCAACAAGCATTCCTAGAGCCCAGAACTTGGTTTCTGTATACCTTCCACACAAAAAGGAACTAGGGCTCCTTGGGGAAATGGTCAACCCCAGGTCTGAGTGAGCCTGGAAAGTCTCACACAGAAAAGGAAGGAAATGTACCAAGACTTAAGGAGACAAGCAAAGAGAATAAAGGAGCCAACTGGCCTAATTTGGGATAATTTGAGCATCATAACCAGTAATTTTTTAAATGATCATTTATATGATCCAGCAATCTCATTTCTGGGTATCTATCCAAAGGAAATGAAATTATTAACTTGAAGAGATATCCACACTCCCATGTTCACTGAAGCATCATTCACAATAGCCAAGGTATGGAAACAACCAAAGTCCCTCAGTGGATGAATGGATAAAGAAAATGTGGTGTATATAGACAATGGAATATTATTCAGCCTTATAAAAGAAGGAAATCCTGTCATGTGCAACATCATGGATGAACTTGGGGGGCATGATGCTAAGTGAAATAAGCCAGACAGAGAAAGGCAAATACTGCATGGTATGACCTAAAAATGGAATCTAAAAGCTAAAAAAAAAAAAAGAGTAGAAAAGTGTTTTTCAGAGGCTGGAGGCTGGGAGAAATAGGGAGAGGTTGGAAAAAGGGTACAAACTTCCAGGAATAAGATGAATAAGGTCTGAATATCTAAGGTATAACATGATAACTATAGTTGGTAATACTGTATTATATAATCAAAATTTGCTAAGAGAGTAGAACTTAAATGTTTTCACCAAAATTAAAAAGTGAAATATGTGAAGTGATAGTGGAAGTGTGTTAATTAACTCAGTGGGGGGAATCCTCTCACAGTGTGTACATGTATCAAATCATTGTGCTGTACACTTTACATACCTTACAATTTTGTCAATTACACCTCAATAAAGCTGAAAAGCAGAATCTGTTAGTCTATGGTGATAAGCAAAAAGGAGAGATAAGAGGTGAAGAACTCCTTTAGTGAGAATGCCAACTAACAAATGTAGAAAGACAGAATTAGCAAACCCCTATTATGCACCCACCTACATAATAACTGAGTCAAGCAAGGATTGTGAATGAATGCTACAATTTGGGAAAGGTTCTTGGGGAACAGGAGAGTCGTATAGTCTGAAAGTATCACCCTATAGAGTCCTTATTAATTATAAAGGAATAGACACATATATATAGTGCACATCATCTTAATCACAACTGAGAAATCTCACGCATGTCACCTTAATCAAATTATTAAGTTTATCAAGCATTATTGATGATGGGACAAATTGGCATAATGGGCCTCCTCGTATGATATAATGGGAAGTACATATCACCTCATGCTGCACTCTTACCAAAAATGTTTAACCCTAAGATAATCATGAGGAAATAATTTTACAAATCCAGATGGTAGGACATTCTGCTCTGGACTCCTCAAAACTATCAATAACATGAAAGACAAAAAAGCAGGGCCTTATGGTAATAAATTAAAACAGGACTCAAGAAACGTGACAACTAAATGCTACACATAATCCTTCATTAGATACTGGATTTTTTTTAAGCTATATAGTTCACACTATATATTAGATAATATTATTGAATCTACCTTAAATATCTTGGGAGTGATAATGGCATAGTGATTATGAAGGAAAGTTCATGCTGATGTATTGAGGTGCAGTGTCATGATATTTGCAATTTATTT
>NW_006777418.1:92876-130251 GCF_000442215.2 Lipotes vexillifer | reverse complement strand
TCGGGGAAAGAGAGAGAGAGCATGCAAATGTGGCAAAATGTTAACAGTTGATGAATATGGGATGAAGGGTGTGGAGGTGTCCTGATTACCTACTGCCACATACCAAACAACTCCAAAACTTGCAGCTAAAAAAGTGGCCATTCATTATATTTCACATTTCTTGGATCAGGAATTTGAGAAGGGCTTGGATGGATAATTGTTCTGGCTTTTATGTGGCACTACCTGAAGTCACTCTGTGGCTTTCAGCTAATGAATGGGCTATTACAGAGAATCCAAAACTTGTCTGCTTTCTCTCTGGGAATGAATGAAAGGCTGGATTTAGCTGAAATCCTCTTGCTCTCTGTGTAGTCTCAAGGTCTCTCCACAGGATAGTTGAATTTACATGGTGGCTCAGGGCTTCAAGAAACCATACCAGAAATAGTCAGTCCTCCATAGAGAACAGACTTGTGGTTGCCCAGGGGCAGGAGGCATGGGGGAAGGATGGATTGGGAGTTGGGATTAGCAGATGCAAACTATTATATATAGAATGGATAAATAACAAGGTCCTACCGTATAGAACAGGGAACTATATTCAATATCCTTTGATAAACCATAATGGAAAAGAATATAAAAAAGAATGTATATACACACACACACACACACACACATATAACTGAACCACTTTGCTGTACAGCAGAAATTAACACAACATTGTAAATCAACTATACTACAATAAAATAAAATTTAAAAAAAGACATAGTCCTCTTAAAAGCTAGGTCCAGAACTGGTACTGGGTAACTTCTGCAACTATTTATTGCTCAAAGAAATCAGAATAGCTCAGATTCAAAGGAAGGGGAAAGAAATCCCACATCTCAATGGGAAGAGTGTCAAATAACTTGTGCCCATTTCCAAGTCTTCCATGATAGGTTTCTATAGTTTTGAATATTTTCAAAATCAAAAATTGAGGTGGGGCAGGGAAACCTTAAATGAATATATTTGGAAGATTTCTGTGAGTTTGTCCATACTCTAAAATCCTAGAATTTCCAGGTTGCTCTCCAAATAGAGTGTACCAGTGCAGTTACCTACCAAAAGTGTATGAGAGTGACGGTATTCTACACACTTCGTGGTAGTTTAAAAAGTATTTACAATTTGACACTCATCTTATCAAAAGATGGAGTCTAAGTCTCCCAGTGAATGTGAGCCAGACTTAATGACTTGCTTCTAAAGAATAGATTACAAGCACAAGTGAGGATATGAGAGTTTCAAGACAAGGTCCTAAAAGGAAATGTAACTTCCACCTGGATCTCTCTTCCCTGAGACATGTACTTTGGGAGCCTTGGACTGACACGTAAGAACCTTGGCTTGGAGGATGAGCAACTTTTTAGAGCCAACCCAGGACACACATACACCAGATTAAAAATACCCCAAACACAGTAAGAGTGTATAATAAATAACTATTCTCAAGTGTGTTATTACTTTAACATAAAAATATGAAAACAGGTGTTTACTTTGTATATTCCATTTTATTTTTATGTTAAATGAAAGCTATTATTTAAACAAAACAAAAATAAGCCCATTTAACAGTAATTAGAAGTGATTAATAATAGGAGTAATTAAATAAATGTGTGAGAAAATGTAACAGTGTATTGCGATGTTTGTTTTTTTTTTTCCCTCCAAGATCAGACCCCCTACCCCTGCTCCCATGGCCTTGGGTCATTCTTGCCTGAGGGGGGGGCGGGGAGGGGCCTTGCCCACCCTCTCTGCTCCTGCCTCACACCCCCCTCCTCCAGAAGCCCTCCAGCAAGCCCTGCAGCGTCCTCTGATTGCTTCTCCACCTACCTGACGGTTTTCTCTGTGAGTCCCAAAGCCTGGCACAAACAGTGGTTTTCAAAGCCCTAACTGCGGACTCCACTCCCTCCCAACCACACCTGGCACTGCCGGCCCAGGTGCCCCCACCCGCCAAAGATGCTCAGGGCTCCGGGTCATCTTTCTGGGCAGAGGCTCAGCTCCTTCCTGACCCATGTGACACTCCTGTGCAGGCAGGGCTGCAAGTCCCTTCTCTAGACTCACCTTTGTGATGGGACGGGGACACTTGCCTTGGGTCACACAGCTTCACAAGGATATCAGGGAGGGGACGGTGCAATTAGCGTTCCACCTGAGGATCATAATCCCGACAGCTAACATTTCCTGAGCATCTGCTATAAGCCACACCTACCACCTGACTCTATGAGGGAGGAGCTACTGGGGAGAGGAGAATTACAAGACCCAGCATATCCAGAGCTGTAATGCCTGTGTATCTGCTCCTGTCTTTTTTCCTTCTTTTTTCGCTCCGCTGCACGGGTTGGGAAATCTTAGTTCCCTGACCAAGGATTGAACCCACCCCTGCCCCCAACCCCCGCAGGGAAAGCGCTGAGTCCTAACCACTGGACCGCCAGGGAATTCCCTGTTTCTGTCTTTTGTTTGTTTGTTTCTGTCTTTTGATACAGCAATTTAATTGGACTCTTTTTTTAAACCCTTTATTGAATTTAAAAAATTTAGATTATATTATTGAACATTCTTAAGATATATACATAAATTTTTAAAAGAACATAAATACATAAATACAATAGGAAAAATAAAAGATATTACTTCAGTTAAAAAATGATGAGATGTTTCTCTCTGTCCTATGATCCAGTAGGATATTTTTAGTCTTTCTGTTGCCTTTTCCAGTAACACTTCTCTGAACTGCCTGCAGCCTGTAAGATGTCCTTTTTTTCTTTTATGTGGTGGTAAAACTGAATACAGTCAAAAGTAAGATACACTTTGACGTGCAGTTCTGCTTTTATCAAAAAAGCAGATGCCTGGTATCAGTCCAGTGTGATGTCAGTCAAACTAAATATCTTGCCAGCAAAAGCATTTGAACATGGAATACTTAGGCTTTTACTTACTTAGCAACTGCAGCATTTAGACTTACTCTGCACCGACAGGCTTATTCTGAGGATCAGCTCATTGTCAGGCGCTTTGCATCTATAATTTCATCATTACAGGCTATCCATATCTATTTACATTGTCCATCATTTTTAAACACTCTGAAACACATTAAATGTCATCATTAATTAAGCCTCTCTTTTTCAGGGCAACTGGTTTTAAAGCACAAAGCTAATTTGAACTTGTAAAATCAAAGGAAGATCTCAAATAAAGTCACAGTTTTAGTAAAGAAATTAAAAAGGTCCGGTTTAACTCGGCTGCCTTTTACTGGTGGCAATTTTTTCTAGTTCTGAGGCAGTCCTTTTCCAAAAAAGAGTCAATTTTTTTCTTTCAACTGACACGTAATATAAAAAATCAGGTGACAAAACAATCAGTTTTTCCTTTACATGACTCTTTAAGACCTCTTTAGAGATGTTCATTCTCAACGTATTTCCAAACAAGATACGGACTTTCTGCTTGTCTCACGCCTCGAAAATCTGAGTTTTACGCCACGTCAACATTTTAACATCTTTTCTCAGCATCAGTGATTGCCATGTTGCAGGCATGTGTCTCAGGAAGCTAACTCCTTTCACTTCTATAAAGTAAAAAATCTCATTAAGTCCTTCTGCAGGTTTTGCAGAAAATGAAAAGTGACCCAAAGCTTTCATTATGAAAGTCTCAATATCACAGGTAAACAAATCACACCTCTTTTTAGCAGTGCTGTGTCGGGGTGTGCATCTAACTAGTAAAACCTCTTCATTTTCTTTGGTAAGAAGTTTATAGGCTGAATGTAATTTGCCAAAATATACATTTGTGCTGACTGCCAAATACACAGATGGATGAGCAAAGTCTACAAATAAAGTTTGTGTTTAGACAATACAAAACCTTTTACTTAATGTTCTCTGCAGTTTTATTAATATTCTTCACTGAAATAAAAAAAGACAGTTTGAAACTTCATTTCTCAAAGTACCTAAGAGCTAGGTGGAGTATATTTTTGCTATTGTGATTCAACATGTTCATCTAGAATCTACCATGATATTAGAACTTAGGCAAGGATTTGGGGGTTTTTGTTTACAGTTGCCTGGACAGTTGTCTCAACATTATTTATTGACTAATACATATTTTACCAAGCGTGCTGGCTTTGTGCTGTTTCAACTTAACGAAGTTAGATCTGTGAATTGTGCTTCTCATTACCCTTTTCCTCAACAGAAGAGTTACCTTTTTAAGTCTTTCAGTTATTAAGCATTCGAAGATCTAGACTACACAGCTTTAAATCAGATTTTTGTAAAATTTATCAGAAGATCATGAAGCACATAGGACTTTGCCATGTTTCCTAGCCTTTGGCACTTTCGCCATTTCAGTACTTATTAGCTCTGACTACAAAGGATTTGTAGAAGAAATAAAAGAATTTGATAAAAAAAAAATCAATTGTTGCAAAGTCTGCCACGTAGTAGAAGCTCCATATTTACTAGTTCTTCCTTTTTTTTTTTTAATGATCCATACTTTTGACCAGATTTAGTAGCTTTATTTTATTTATTTATTTATTTATTGACTGCATTGGGTCTTCGTTGCTACGCGCGGGCTTTCTCTAGTTCCGGCGAGCAGGGGCTACTCTTTGTTGCGGTGCATGGGCTTCTCATTGCGGTGGCTTCTCTTGTTGCGGAGCATGGGCTCTAGGCGGGCAGGCTTCAGTAGTTGTGACGCACAGGCTTCGTTGCTCCGCGTCATGTGGGATCTTCCCAGGCCAGGGCTCGAGCCCATGTCCCGTGCATTGGCAGGCAGATTCTTAACCACTGTGCCACCACGGAAGTCCCACTGGTTCTTTTTACTTACTTGAATTTACAGGAAAGATGTGGGATTTAGGGAACTTGAAAATGATGGTGAATGAGAAATTTTGGGTTATCTCTGGCATTTGATTTCTCTTGGTTTTGCATGATTATGGACACACCTAAGTTAAAGCTGGCTTGTTCATGAATGATCACCAAAAACCTTATTGTCAGTAAGAAGAGACAGCTGTTGATGTGTTGGTTCAAGTGATGTAATTGTCACTCTCATCAAAGGAATTGCCTCTCATTAGATTTAGCCTCATTCTCGACTAAGACATCATCATAAATATGATATGAGATTCATTTCAAAAGATCAGACCTATTAAATCAGTACTGGAGACTGCTAGAATATATAATTTTTAAGTACATTAAACACTCAAATATATGCCACTCCTTCCCCCAGATAGCTCTGAGAAAATGTAATTAAAATGTCATCTGTTTTGCAGTATTTTTTTTAAGGGAAAACTCATCAGATCTTTGCAACATTCGAATATTGCATACCTCAGTGTTTGACTTTACTCCACTGAATCCGACAATAAGTGCATAGTACTTATCTCTGCTTATAATGGAGAACCTGAAATGTGTGAAGACATGCTTCAAAAGATGAAGAAAATGTAAATGCATCTAGTTTAAGGGGAAATAGACTATCTGCTAATTGCTTCAAGAATTGAGTGATTTGGAAGACCCCAGGAGAGGGTTCATTTCTCCAATTTGCATACACTTCGCTCATACTACCTGGCTTACTACAAATGCCTTGATGATGTGTGTGCGTGGGGTATTCCTCATCAACACCAGAGAATGAGAAGGATCCAGTGGCTCTGGGGACCAGAGAGCTTCTTCCTGCTAAAGAAGCCGACCCTCCATGATACCCAGCCCTTAGGAGAGTACACTTCATGTTTGATAAATGATTTGGTTTTCTTCCAGTCCATTGTTACTGTTATTGTTATTATTATTGCCTAAAATTAACTGGCTGAATTTTCATCGTGACTCCAGTGAGCTTATTAGTTAATATAACACTTTGTACTTTCGTAGAGATTCTCTTGATCGAATTTTTTAAAAGGGTAGAAAAATAAGTAATATTGTTTTTATTTCCTTTCAGAGCTTTTAACCCCTGGTGTGAATAACTGAGGACTCTTAAAACCACGAAAATCAATGCAAAGACAGGTTACAGCCTTTTATGAAAGTGGAGAGTACGAGCTCCTTTGAGGGAGATGAACGGTGCTAGAAAGGAAAGGATGAGAAGGAAATAGGACAAAGAGGAGGATGGAAATGGTGAGAACATATCTGTAGAGAACAGGGACAAAGGAGAACTGCAGAGAAGGGAATAAAATGAAGATGGAGAAAAAATTCAAAGAAGAGGGAATAAAATGGGGACAGAAATAGGATAAAACAGAAGAAAAGGGAGAAAAGTAAGTAAAAGAGGGGAAAAGATACAAAGGAAGAAAAGAAAGAACTGAAAAGGAAGACCTATGTGACACATAACATAATGTAATGTGGATTGTGGATTATATTGTACCACTAAAAAAAAAAAAAAACCCAACAATAGAAACCTCCTTACTTGCCACAATTTATACATAGACTAAAATGAAAAATCTGAAAATTTTAATGCATGATTCTTTGAACTTCATAAAACTGTGTCTTCCATACTGAGAATGTTAGCAATGCTTGAGAGAATTAAAGTAGCTCTTTCCATAGGATACAAAAAATATTTTTAAACACTGCCTCAGAGTAGCAGCTTCTAGGTATATTTGAGAATAATCAAAATGTTAGGATATTTCATTTATCTTGAGTACATAACCATGATTTGAAACAGTATAAAGGGTTGAAAATCATGTCAAGGATAAAATGCACTTTAAAAATTAAAAGATTCATAAGGTTAACTTTCAGAGAAATCTGTTAAATATGAATGTAAAAATGAATAAAATATAAGGTCATAGGCAAATCATCCTGTTTTCATGAACCTTGCTCATATAATAGAAGTTACATTTGCTACTGAAATGTGAATGAAGATGGAATTCAAGATAAGATATTAATCATAATTAGAATGACTATGACAGGTCTGTGGTGACAAATACTTAACAAGTAGTAAGAATGCTTATTCATAACAAACCTCTTAATTCATTAAATTCTTCATTAAAAGGGCAACCTCTTAATAAGTTCAACATAAAGTTGGTATAAGATGCTATTAGCATTTTCCCTCTTTTTATTTCCATTTTAGGGGTGTATTGTTAACAAATTGAGATAAATCATTTAAAACATATAATTACTTGGATATAGTCGCATAGTAATTCCCTAAGCGATTGTACGGTTGTAAGTTGTCAGTGTGCATATTAATTTATCATACCCACCAGCCTCATCTTCATTGATTTGTAACTAGCTGTTAGAAAAACAGATTAAGAAGCGCATGCTGCCCTTCTCTGAAAGTTTCATTGAGGCACAAGGAGGGCAAACACTGCTTTCCAATTAGAATCCTGCTGTTTGCCAGGACCTGACAATGACTAATTACAGTCCTAAATGACTTAATATGTTTGAATGCATGATTATTTATAAATACATTTTGAGGTCTGCATAAAAGAATCATTCCTGGTTTAAATATGAAAGGCTACTTTTTGTGCACAGGGTGAAGACCTGTTGAACACGTGAGGTCAAAGGAAAGAAAGATGTTTTAATGTCAAGGTTAGTGTTTGCTTAGGCAACCATTACCTTAAAAGGGAAAAAAAAAAAGAGTTGAGTTGCTTAAATCTCAGCTTTACTGACTATAAAACTTACCAACATAGGCTTTTTAGAGGAATTAACCATTTTAAAAATATATAATTTCCTCCTTAGAAAAGTTGTCAGAATTAAATAGTCAAACATGTATAGCTCTTTGACCAGTGCCTGGGACAGAGTAAGCACTCAATACATTTTAGTTTTTATTGTTATTCTGTGCCTGAGTGACAGTGGCAGTCATTAACTACATGGCACGTTCTGACAGTGTAAAGCTGGAGAAGAATTTGTGGATATATAACTGATTTTGTTTGAAACATTTTAGGGAATTTATTTGATTATCAATCATTTGTCGATCAGTTCCTATGAGTTGGGCACGGGAAATAAGATGGACACCACGCATGACCACTGAACTGGGTTCCACTGCACTGCAAGACAAAGAGATGACGAAAATAGAGCAAAGTAGAGTTATAAGTTGTTCTGTCAATAAATTACTTTTAAACTCTAAAATATTTGAAATATGTATAAGTGTAAAGAAACCATCATATTAAATGCCACGTCTGCACACCAAGGTTTTACAAATGTTAACTTTCCCTATATTTTTTATATGCTTCTAAGAAGCAGACAGACCCAAGGTGGCCCCCACTGATTTCCCACTTCCTGCTGTCCATTTCTTTGTGTAATTCCCTCCCCTGGGTGTGAGCAGGACCTGTGGCTGGCTTCTAACAAATAGAATATGGCAATGGTGATGGACTAGGGCTCTCATGATTAGGTTACGTTACATAAGACTCCGTTTTAGCAGACCGAGGTGAGGGATTCTTCCTGGGTGGTTGGAGTCAGAAGTCATACTGAGGAAGCCCACATGGCAAGGGACTTCACAGCCTCTTGGATCTGAGAGCAACCTCCAGCCAACAGCTAGCAAAATGCTGGTGCCGTCAGTCAGACAGCCACAAGGAGATAAATTCTGGCAACAACAGAATAAGCGTTAAAGCAGATTTTTCCCCTTGAGCCTCCAAATGAGAACACAGCCCATCTGAGGCTTTGATTGCCGTCTTGTGAGACCTTCAACAGAGGACCCAGCAAGGTAAGCCATGCTCAGACTCCTGACCTGTGGAAACTGTGACTCAGTAGATATGTGCTGTCTTAAGCCACTAAGTTTGTGGTAGTTTGTTACATAACAGTACAAAACCAATACAACTTCTAATGACATTACAAATGCCTCCAAAAATAATGTGGTTTTTAACTGGGCTACATATTGAAAAACATTTAGAACTGCAGAAGTGTTGGTAAATCCTTCTTGCTTTTAAAAGGGGAAGGTTTAAATAATCTTCAGAGAAATGTATCAATATCATGAGAAAAGGCCCAATACCTTTCCAAGGAATCATTTAAGTGTTTAAGTTTTTACTGTGTCTTGCTGACATATTGTCATGCTATCTAATCTACAGAGTTAAACCCCATTTTATTTATTCCAGAATTTTTTAAAGTCCACATAAAATAGCTATTTTCTAGTCTAGAAACTTCATATTCTAGAAATTATTAATCATTTTGTTCTCTAGGATTAAGAATTTTGATTATTTTAACATTTCATTTTCCTTTTCTTTATATTTCTCTATGATCTTTCCCCATTTTTCTCTGAAAATTCCTTCTTCTCTTTGCTCTTTCAGACTCAGCCTTTATCCCTCCCCATTTTACTACTCTGGGCTGCAAACACTGACCTGGATGGACCACAGTAATGGGTGGCTTTTCCCAGTGATAGACATTTCAAATTCTTTAACTCTTTTTTCTAATATTTCAGTCTTTAGGTGTTATCTATTGACATCCTACAGATTTTTATTCTCTTACACATCACTGCCACACACACACATACACATCTACCCCTCTATCCAAATACATTATACATAGATCTGTTTTTATTAAATATTCAGCATTTACATGATCATAACTATATAAAATATTATTCACAGTGGAGTACATCAAATACTGTGTTTGCTTTCCTACCTCACATGCTTTTTTCCTCTAGACTTAATGATTGTCTCATCTTTCTTGTCCTTATTTTTTTTATATCTATGAGTCAATTACCAGTCATCTCCAAATTCTGTAAAGGAGAAAAAAATCTTGATATATTTAAATACGTCAGATAGGGTTTCCCTGGTGGCGCAGTGGTTGAGAGTACGCCTGCCGATGCAGGGGACACGGGTTCGTGCCCCGGTCCGGGAAGATCCCACATGCCGCGGAGCGGCTGGGCCCGTGAGCCATGGCCGCTGAGCCTGCGCATCCGGAGTCTGTGCTCCGCAACGGGAGAGGCCACAACAGTGAGAGGCCCGCGTACCGCAAAAAAAAAATAAAAATAAAATACATCAGATATATAGAGTTATCTCTTTTTCTTTCTGGGATATGTTCCTCCTGGAGCTCGCTTTCCCTTGCTTCATTCTGGATTGCTGCTTTCCAGCTGCTTTCCAGCTGTCATTCTGGGAATCTTCTCTCACCATCATCCTGGGGATTCCTTTTACCCTTCTATGTCTCGTATCCCCTGTTTTTTGGATCCCATACTTTTTTGTTCTTGGTTTGCTTTTTTTGTTTCAGTGGAATACATCCTCTAAGAGCTTTCTGAGAAAGGATGTATGAGGATAAACTTGGGGGGTCATTAAATACCTGCAACCTTCTCATATGATGGATAGTTTTTCTAGGTATAGAAATTGTTTCGTTTTGTTTTGTTTTGTTTTTTTGTTTTGGGGTTTTTTGGTATGTAATCTATTTTATTTTTTTAATTTTTAATTTTTATTGGAGTATAGCTTCTTTATAATACTGTGTTAATTTATACTGTACAGCAGAGTAAATCAGCTATATGTATACATATATCCCCTCTTTTTGGATTTCCTTCTCATTTAGGTCACCACAGAGCATTGAGTAGAGTTCCCTGTGCTATACAGTAGGTTCTCATTAGTTATCTATTTTATACATAGTATCAGTAGCATATACATGTCAATCCCAATCTCCCAGTTCATCCCACCCCCCGCCTTTCCCCCTTGGTATCCATACATTTGTTCTCTACATCTGTGTCTCTATTTCTGCTTTGTAAATAAGATCATCTATACCAATTTTTCAGTTTCCACATATATATGTTAATATATGATATGTAATTTTATAAGCCTGAGCACATGTTTCCTTTGTTTTATTATACTTTACCATTGTATTTAATTAACAGGAATATACACAGTATACATAATATACTTCTACAGGTTTAATTATATCGATTCATGCAATTTGCTGTTCAATGTCTGTGATTGGCTTTATGTGCATTGTTAGTTTGACTATTCAAAAATCATTGTGGTGCCCTCAGTGACACTAGCAAGTAATCAATGCAATCAGTTCACTAATGTGATTCAAATAGACATCAACTGGTCAAGAACTCAGAATTCAATCATCACAGAAGTCAAAACAAAGGTAAAGAAGAAAGGACAAATGGACTCATCACATAGACACAGCCTTAGTTATTCTGTGATATTGCTGGACATTTAAAGTCATACACTTACTTAAGACATTTAGGTGCTACTTCAGCACCTACTATATTATAATGGAACATATCTCAGCTATACTAAGTTTAATTAATCTAATTTTTATTAAGAATCCCACCCCCTCCTCCAGCCTTCTGCAAGACCCCACCCTAATTTTCTTCTCTCCAGTATTTCTCAGGAGGATGGGAAAAACTTGGAACTATTCCAAGTTCACATTTACTCTCATTCAGTTTAACCCCTTTTGCAAATTAAAACCTTTCCACTTCATTTATTCACATATACAAATACAAAAAAACAAAGGTTTCTTAATGATTTAAGTATTGTCACTTAACATTAACTTTAAAATTCCCAAACTATTTTCTTAATATGTCTGAAATGACGGATACAAATATCAATAAACACTTAGAGTAGTACCTTTCAAGCAACAAAGGTGTTTAGAATTTTACTGTCTTAAATTAACATACTGACATATGTTAAGCTCTAAAATCTCAATGAGGTACATTGGCCTAATAGGTCAGGACAATTGAGGTTTAAAGTTAGGTAGGTTTTTGTTGTTTGTTTTTCCTAAGAAAACCAGCAATGTGGAGTTAAGGAAAAAATGGACCAGGTATCTTAGAAACTCATTAGGATGTTTCAAAGAATCTCAAAATTATTTTACTCATGGCTTTGGAAACTATTCTTTTCTTCCTTCATGGAATAATTTCTTCAATCCCAAACTGAAGTTCTCACTGAGTTTGACTGTGAGACTGTATAAATAAAATTTGATGAATTGCATTCACAGAATAAGTTAAACATCAAAAGCTGCCTTTAAGAATGTTCATTTTAAAACAAAGGTGATTTGTAATCCCACAATACGCTATATCCTGCAAATTTACCTTTGTTAGAAAATGGCCCAAATTTGGTTGGACACAGAGTGTACCTGTAAATCTAGTTACTTAGGGTTTAAACTTTACTGGCAATTTCTAGTAAACAAGAAAGCCTTCTATCTGGGATTCCGTCCTTTAGTTTAGGGAAACATAATTCAGTTAACAATTCGACCACAAGGTTGGTTCTTTTTCTCTTTGCATGATTAGTCAAATCTCAGTTTTTACTTTCAGAGGGGAAGTTTTGGGTTTTGCAGCTTTGCTATGTGACTTCAAGAAGCTGAGGTAGATATGATGAACGTGTTTGGCTTCAGCTGAAGAGGAAGAACTGAGAGTTTATAAATGTCTCAGGTATTTCCAATAAATTGGAGGTCACCAGAAAAGATGTTAGGATAATAAATCTAGCCTCTAAGTATACACTCCCTTTACCCAGCGGGGAGCCTCTTGGGATCATTTGTCTGCTGTTCATTATCTTGTCTGCATTATTCAACAGCTCTGTTCCTGCTCAATGGGCTTCAGAGAGCTTTTAGCAGCTGCAGCAACCTCCAATTTTTACTTAAGTTCTCTTTCTCTTTGTAATAGCAAAAAAAAAAAAAAAAAAAACCCTCAAAGAAAAGGAAAAGAAAGAAAACCTGTCTTTGATGCCCAAGACCTACTTATGTAATTGAACCCATGTCAAAACTGAGCTTATGTATTTTACATTAACTGTATCAGTATTATAATATGATATTTGGGAGGCCAAATGAGAAATCTTACATTTAAATACCAAGAAGATGAGGGTTTAAAAAAATCCCAAACCATCTAAATGATATAATGAAAAGGAAAAAAAAAAATTTAATTTCTTAGAAATGCTAAGTTTACGTTCCATTTTAAGAAAAATTGCCTTTTGTACATGACAAACCCAGAAAGTTTCAAAAATCACAAAAAAATCTACTACATGATTGGAAGAGAAAATATGCTGTGAAGAAAGAAAAGAGACAATTTACTAGCTTACCCAAGTAAAAACCTCTGCATTTGATTTGTTTCAGTTAGGAGATACTTAGCTGCTTTCAGGTGAGTTGGTTTTCAGGAAGGCTGCCATTACTTATGACCATGATCCGACTTAATAGGACTCTCTTGAATCTAACTACCCTAAAGCTATTATGGTAAAATAAAATATAGTATTATATTTATCAACCAGATGATGGATAAAGTAAAATAGTTTTTCCAATGGCCAGAAGCAGGGAATCTACTTGAAAATAAAAATACATGATGACAAGAACTGCTCAAAACGGCCAGAAGGTATGGGCAGAGCAAGCATTAAACTCTTGAAGAAGCTAATGGAAGCACTTCAGGGACTTATCAACTGCTGACTATTTCACCTAAGTTATGTGAGATTCAGAAGACTACGACTATTTTCTAATCAAGACTATGAAGAACCACTATGATCAATTTGTACTGGTCCCAACATCTAAAGGCTAAGAATAAAGAATATAAAAGGACTGAGGTGAATGGAAAGGTTATCAACAAAAAAACATTTAAAAATAAATCTAGCTCATGTCATTCATAAGGAATTATTTAATTATCCAACAATATGTGATTTGTAATTAAAACTACATGAACCATCCATTTTTCTATTAAGGCTGTGCTTTGGAGTCAGATGTGTTCAGGATGGGAGTGGGAGGAAGGATACTTGTGGACAAAATAAAGACATTTAAACTTGCTCCTGTGGCCCCAAGATCCTCTGATCTTCAGCAAGAGAATAGGTCTGCAGAGGTGACAGTCTATGTCCAGAATGGAATGTCTTGTTCTATGTATAGAAACAAGGGACTGCAATTTCGTAGCATTAGATCATCATATTAAAAACCAAGGGAGCTTTTCAGCACCACCATTTGATCAGATTAAGATTCTTAGTGCTGTGCAAAACAGCTTGTTAGCCACCCAAAGTCTGAAAGCACCTCTAAAGTGGCATAGAAATGCTAAGTAGCCTCAGACACCTGGACAATGGCTGACATCCGAGGAAAACCCAAAGACCTCCTCAATTACCAGGATATTTGTTACTGGGAAAAATCTAGACAGTAAGCTGACTCTGTGATTAGGAAGTATGTAAATAAGTGCCTGAAACTTGTATCCAAATCCTTGGTGGAGTTTTATCTGGGTCTCCCAAAGCACATTATATACCATGAAAGCAAATACGACTTTTGTCACTTGCCTTTAAGATATAAGAATAGCGGCACAAGAAAACTGTAAAAGCTTTTATATGACTTTCAAAATTATTTTCTGAATTATTAAACATTCCATAGCTGAAGCTACTTCTTTAAACTACCAGAATTCATTATGTAAAAGTCACACTGGCTCTTGAGTAATAGATCCAATTTTGCATCTGCTTTATATATTAATTCCCTTTTTTAGACAAACTAGACAGTCGCTCTTGCAATTCAGTGGATTAGATTCTCATCATTACCACCCTTTGGTATGCAGTCAGCACAAAATTAAAGGTTTAAAATGGGACAGCTTTAAAGCAGCTCCAGTCTCACTAAAGGGGCACCCCGATTGATTTTGTGAAAATAACTCCAATGTTTTGGACATTTTTGTTTGTTTTAATTTCACAACTGCTAGAGTTAAGTCTCAGGTTTCTACTCTCAGGGAAAAGATAAATAATTAATCAATATATTTTTTCGGCCGATTTCCATATTGTCTGCCAAGACAATTTATATAACAATAAGAAAAAAATAGACTCTCCCTAATATGTCATTTATAACCAAAATCTCTTTTTAAAAACTTCCAATATAAGAGAAGCTCTGTTAATCAATTATACGTAATTCGGGAGAAAAGAAGGCAGTAGGTAGACTCAGCATTTAAGTAGAAACCAACCATATGATATTAAAATAAATTTTCAGTTTTGCAGATTTACAAACTGCTCTCCAACCTTCACTATTCCCTCTCTTTAAGAAGGTACCCTGGAGAGGCGTCTGGGAAGATGGAGGAAGAGTAAGACGCGGAGATCACCTTCCTCCCCACAGATACACCAGAAATACATCTACACGTGGAACAACTCCTACAGAACACCTACTGAACGCTGGCAGAAGACCTCAGACCTCCCAAAAGGCAAGAAACCCCCCACGTACCTGGGTAGGGCAAAAGAAAAAAGAATAAACAAAGACAAAAGGATAGGGACGGGACCTGCACCAGTGGGAGGGAGCTGTGAAGGAGGAAAGGTTCCCACACACTAGGAAGCCCCTTCGCGGGTGGAGACTGCGGGTGGCGAAGGGCGAAAGCTTCGGAGCCGGAGGAGACTGCAGCAACAGGGGTGCGGAGGGCAAAGCGGGGAGATTCCCGCACAGAGGATCGGTGCCGACCGGCACTCACCAGCCCGAGAGGCTTGTCTGCTCCCCCTCCGGGGCGGGCGGGGCTGAGAGCTGAGGCTTGGGCTTCGGTCGGAGCCCAGGGAGAGGATTGGGGTTGGCAGCGTGAACACAGCCTGCAGGGGGGTAGTGCGCCAGGGCTGGCTGGGAGGGAGTCCGGGAAAAAGTCTGGAGCTGCCGAAGAGGCAAGAGACTTTTTCTTACCTCTTTGTTTTCTGGTGCGCGAGGAGAGGGGGGATTAAGAGCGCTGTTTAAAGGAGCTCCAGAGACGGGCGCGAGCCGCGGCTAAAAGCGCGGACCCCAGAGACGGGCATGAGACGCTAAGGCTGCTGGTGCCGCCACCAAGAAGCCTGTGTGTGAGCCCAGGTCACTATCCACACCCCCCCTCTTTTTGTGAATGTGTATGTGTATGCTTCTGTGTGAGATCTTGTCTGTATAGGTTTGCTTCCACCATTTGTCCCAGCGTTCTATCCGACCATTTTTTTTTTTAATTTTTTTCTTAATAATTAATTTTAATTTAAAGAACTCTGTTATACTTTACCTTCTTTCTATCTTTCCTTCCTTCCTTCCCTTTTTGAGACAACGAATCGTCCCAAATTGAGGAGGTGGACTTGGAGAGCAAGTTTTATGATTTTTTCCACTTTACCTCTTTTTGTGAGGGTATATGTGTATGCTTCTATGTAAGATTTTGTCTCTATAACTTTGCTTCCACCATTTGTCCTAAGGTTCTATCCTTCCCTTTTTTTTTTCCTCTAAATAATTATTTTTTTAATTCAATAACTTTATTATACTTTATTTTATTTTACTGTATCTTCTTTCTTTCTGTATTTTTTCCTTCCTTCCCTCATTCCTTCCTTCCTTCCCTCCTCCCTCCCTCCCTCCTTTCTTTCCTTCTTGCCTTCTTCCTTTCTTTTCTTCTTTCTTTCTTTCTTCCTTCCCTCCTTCCTTCCTTCCCTCCTCTCTTTCTTTCTTTCTTTCTTTCTTTCCTATTTCCTCCTACTTCTACTAATTCTCTCTACTTTCTCTCCCTTTTATTCTGAGCCGAGTGGATGAAAGGCTCTTGCTGCTCCAGCCAGGAGTCAGGACTCTGCCTCTGAGGTGGGAGAGCCAACTTCAGAACACTCGTCAAGAAGAGACCTCCCAGCCCCACATAATATCAAACGGCGAAAATCTCCCAGAGATCTCCATCTCAACACCAGCACCCAGCTTCACTCAACGACCAGCAAGCTACAGTGCTGGACAACCTATGCCAACCATATAGCAAAACAGGAACACAACCCCACCCACTAGCAGAGAGGCTGCCTAAAATCATAATAAGTCCACAGACACCCCAAAACACACCACCAGACGTGGACCTGCCCACTAGAGAGACAAGATCTAGCCTCATACACCACAACACAGCCACTAGTCCCCTCCACCAGGAAGCCTACACAACGCACTGAACCAACCTTAGCCACTGGAGACAGACATCAAAAACAACGGGAGCTACGAACTTGCAGCCTGCAAAAAGGTGAACCCAATCACAGTAAGATAAGCAAAATGAGAAGACAGAAAAATACACAGCAGATGAAGGAGCAAGGTAACACCCCATCAGATCAAACAAATGAAGAGGAAATAGGCAGTCTACCTGAAAAAGAATTCAGAATAATGATAGTAAACATGATCCAAAATCTTGGAAACAGAATGGAGAAAATACAAGAAACGCTTAACAAGGACCTAGAAGGACTAAAGATGAAACAAGCAACGATGAACAACACAGTAAATGAAATGAAAAACACTCTAGATGGGATCAGAGTAACAGAATAACTGAGGCAGAAGAACGGATAAGTGACCTGGAAGATAAAATAGTGGAAATAACTACTGCAGAGCAGAATAAAGGAAAAAGAATGAAAAGAACTGAGGACAGTCTCAGAGACCTCTGGGACAACATTAAACACGCCAACATTCGAATTATAGGGGTTCCAGAAGAAGAATAGAAAAAGAAAGGGACTGAGAAAATATTTGAAGAGATTATAGTTGAAAACTTCCCTAATATGGGAAAGGAAATAGTTAATCAAGTCCAGGAAGCACAGGAAGTCCCATACAGGATAAATCCAAGGAGAAATATGCCAAGACACATATTAATCAAACTGTCAAAAACTAAATACAAAGAAAGCATATTAAAAGCAGCAAGGGAAAAACAACAAATAACACACAAGGGAATCCCCATAAGGTTAACAGCTGATCTCTCAGCAGAAACTCTACAAGCCAGAAGGGAGTGGCAGGACATACTGAAAGTGATGAAGGAGAAAAACCTGCAACCAAGATTACTCTACCCAGCAAGGATCTCATTCAGATTTGATGGAGAAATTAAAACCTTTACAGACAAGCAAAAGCTGAGAGAGTTCAGCACCACCAAACCAGCTTTACAACAAATGCTAAAGGAACTTCTCTAGACAAAAACACAAGAGAAGGAAAAGTCCTATAATAACGAACCCAAAACAATTTAGAAAATGGGAATAGGAACATACATATCGATAATTACCTTAAATGTAAATGGACTAAAATGCTCCCACCAAAAGACACAGATTGGCTGAATGGATACAAAAACAAGACCCATATATTTGTGTGTACAAGAGACCCACTTCAGACCTAGGGACACATACAGACTGAAAGTAAGGGGATGGAAAAAGATATTTCATGCAAATGGAAACCAAAAGAAAGCTGGAGTAGCAATTCGCATATCAGACAAAATAGACTTTAAAATAAAGACTATTAGAAGACACAAAGAAGGACACTACATAATGATCAAGGGATCAATCCAAGAAGAAGATATAACAATTGTAAATATTTATGCACCCAACATAGGAGCACCTCAATACATAAGGCAAATACTAACAGCCATACAAGGGGAAATCGACAGTAACACATTCATAGTAGGGGACTTTAACACCCCATTTTCACCAATGGACAGATCATCCAAAATGAAATTAAATAAGGAAACACAAGCTTTAAATGATACATTAAACAGGATGGACTTAATTGATATTTATAGGACACTCCATCCAAAAACAACAGAATACACATTTTTCTCAAGTGCTCATGGAACATTCTCCAGGATAGATCATATCTTGGGTCACAAATCAAGCCTTGGTAAATTTATAAGAAAATTGAAATCATATCAAGTATCTTTTCCAACCACAATGCTATGAGACTAGATATCAACTACAGGAAAAGATCTGTAAAAAATAAACACATGGAGGCTAAACAATACACTACTTAATAACGAAGTGATCACTGAAGAAATCAAAGAGGAAATTAAAAAATACCTAGAAACAAATGACAATGGAGACACGATGACCCAAAATCTATGGGATGCAGCAAAAGCAGTTCTAAGAGGGAAGTTTATAGCAATACAATCCTACCTTAAGAAACAGGAAACATCTCGATTAAACAACCTAACCTTGCACCAAAAGCAGTTAGAGAAAGAAGAACAAAAAACCCCAAAGTTAGCAGAAGGAAAGAAATCATAAAGATCAGATCAGAAATAAATGAAAAAGAAATGAAGGAAACGACAGCAAAGATCAATAAAACTAAAAGCAGCTTCTTTGAGAAGATAAACAAAATTGATAAACCATTAGCCAGACTCATCAAGAAAAAAAGGGAGAAGACTCAAATCAATAGAATTAGAAATGAAAAAGGAGAAGTAACAACTGACACTGCAGAAATAAAAAAAATCATGAGGGATTACTACAAGCAACTCTATGCCAATAAAATGGACAATCTGGAAGAAATGGACAAATTCTTAGAAATGCACAAACTGCCAAGACTGAATCAGGAAGAAATAGAAAATATGAACAGACCAATCACAAGCACTGAAATTGAAACTGTGATTAAAAATCTTCCAACAAACAAAAGCCCAGGACCAGATGGCTTCACAGGCGAATTCTATCAAACATTTAGAGAAGAGCTAACACCTATCCTTCTCAAACTCTTCCAAAATATAGCAGAGGGAGGAACACTCCCAAACTCATTCTACGAGGCCACCATCACCTTGATACCAAAACCAGACAAGGATGTCACAAAGAAAGAAAACTACAGGCCAATATCACTGATGAACATAGATGCAAAAATCCTCAACAAAATACTAGCAAACAGAATCCAACAGCACATTAAAAGGATCATACACCATGATCAAGTGGGGTTTATTCCAGGAATGCAAGGATTCTTCAATATACGCAAATCTATCAATGTGATTAACCATATTAACAAATTGAAGGAGAAAAACCATATGATCATCTCAATAGATGCAGAGAAAGCTTTTGACAAAATTCAACACCCATTTATGATAAAAACCCTGCAGAAAGTAGGTGTAGAGGGAACTTTCCTCAATATAATAAAGGCCGTATATGACAAGCCCACAGCCAACATCATCCTCAATGGCGAAAAACTGAAAGCATTTCCACTAAGGTCAGGAACAAGACAAGGTTGCCCACTCTCACCACTCTTATTCAACATAGTTTTGGAAGTTTTAGCCACAGCAATCAGAGAAGAAAAGGAAATAAAAGGAATCCAAATCGGAAAAGAAGAAGTAAAGCTGTCACTGTTTGCAGATGACATGATACTATACATAGAGAATCCTAAAGATGCTACCAGAAAACTACTAGAGCTAATCAATGAATTTGGTAAAGTAGCAGGATACAAAATTAATGCACAGAAATCTCTGGCATTCCTATATACTAATGATGAAAAATCTGAAAGTGAAATCAAGAAAACACTCCCATTTACCATTGCAACAAAAAGAATAAAATATCTAGGAATAAACCTACCTAAGGAGACAAAAGACCTGTATGCAGAAAATTATAAGACACTGATGAAAGAAATTAAAGATGATACAAACAGATGGAGAGATATACCATGTTCTTGGATTGGAAGAATCAACATTGTGAAAATGACTCTACCGTCCGGAGCCTGTGCTCCGCAACGGGAGAGGCCACAACAGTGAGAGGCCTGCACCGCAAAATAAAATAAAATACAGCATTTTTTCTCATCATCAAAAAAAAAATGACCCCGAATAGCCAAAGCAATCTTGAGAACGAAAAATGGAGCTGGAGGAATCAGTCTCCCTGCCTTCAGACTATACTACAAAGCTATAGTAATGAAGACAGTATGGTACTGGCACAAAAACAGAAAGATAGATCAATGGAACAGGATAGAAAGTCCAGAGATAAACCCACGCACATATGGTCACCTTATCTTTGATAAAGGAGGCAGGAATATACAGTGTAGAAAGGACAGCCTCTTCAATAAGTGGTGCTGGGAAAACTGGACAGGTACATGTAAAAGTATGAGATTAGATCACTCCCTAACACCATACACAAAAATAAGCTCAAAATGGATTAGAGACCTAAATGTAAGGCCAGAAACTATCAAACTCTTAGAGGAAAACATAGGCAGAGCCCTCTATGACAAATCACAGCAAGATCCTTTTTGACCCACCTCCTAGAGAAATGGAAATAAAAACAAAAATAAACAAATGGGACCTCATGAAACTTCAAAGCTTTTGCACAGCAAAGGAAACCATAAACAAGAACAAAAGACAACCCTCAGAATGGGAGAAAATATTTGCAAATGAAGCAACTGACAAAGGATTAATTTCCAAAATTTACAAGCAGCTCATGCAGCTCAATAAAAAAAAAAAAAAAAACCCAATCCAAAAATGGGCAGAAGACCTAAATAGACATTTCTCCAAAGAAGATATACAGACTGCCAACAAACACATGAAAGAATACTCAACATCATTAATCATTAGGGAAATGCAAATCAAAACTACAATGAGATATCATTTTACACCAGTCAGAATGGCCATCATCAAAAAATCTAGAAACAATAAATGCTGGAGAGGGTGTGGAGAAAAGGGAACACTCTTGCACTGCTGGTGGGAATGTGAATTTGTACAGCCACTATGGAGAACAGTATGGAGATTCCTTAAAAAACTACAAATAGAACTACCATATGACCCAGCAATCCCACTACTAGGTATATACCCTGAGGAAACCAGAATTCAGAAAGAGTCATGTACCAAAATGTTCATTGCAGCTCTATTTACAATAGCCCGGAGATGGAAACAACCTAAGTGCCCGTCGTCGGATGAATGGATAAAGAAGATGTGGCACATATATACAATGGAATATTACTCAGCCATAAAAAGAAATGAAATTGAGCTATTTGTAATGAGGTGGATAGACCTAGAGTCTGTCATACAGAGTGAAGTAAGTCAGAAGGAGAAAGACAAATACCGTATGCTAACACATATATGTGGAATTTAAGAAAAAATAATGTCATGAAGAACCTAGGGGTAAGACAGGAATAAAGACACAGACCTACTGGAGAAAGGACTTGAGGATATGGGGAGGGGGAAGGGTAAGCTGTGACAAAGCGAGAGAGAGGCATGGACATAAATACACTAAC
Source organism: Lipotes vexillifer (assembly GCF_000442215.2). Classification (NCBI taxonomy): domain Eukaryota; kingdom Metazoa; phylum Chordata; class Mammalia; order Artiodactyla; family Lipotidae; genus Lipotes; species Lipotes vexillifer. The sequence goes on along the minus strand of NW_006777418.1, from coordinate 108,622 downwards.
AAACGTAAGGTAGATAGCTAGTGGGAAGCAGCTGCATAGCACAAGGAGATCAGCTCCGTGCTTTGTGATCACCTGGAGGGGTGGGATAGGGAGGGTGGGAGGGAGGGAGATGCAAGAGGGGAGAGATATGGGAACATATGTAGATATATATAACTGATTCATTTTGTTGTAAAGCAGAAACTAACACACCATTGTAAATCGATTATACTCCAATAAAGATGTTAAAAAAAAAAAAAGGTACCCTGGCTTCAGAGTAACTGGAAACATCTTTATTCAGTTGCAATATTCCTTATATCATATCTATTGTATCTGACTTCCGGATCAGTCCAAGAAAACCAAAGGGTCGTTGTTTGTTTGTTTTTGAAGGGGCAGGGTGGGGAGTTGGGGAGGAGTCCTTGACATGGTTCACGCTTCCCTTTATCTATTAACTTTGCCCAGATAGTTTTCTGTGTGTGGAGCAAATTGTTGACAAAAACAGACATCACTATGTGTAGGCCAAAGCTCAAAGACTCTGGCATGAAGCACTGACTAAAGGTCCTGCTAAGTATGATTCAGTTCCTGCCGATATAGGCGGCTCATCCTTGAGACATAACTGTTTTTTAGAAGGGACTCAGGCACAGATATGGAGCATCTACCATGTTTAAACCTGGCATCAGCAAACTAGGCCTGTGAGCCAAATCCAGCATACTACCTATTAATTGTACAACACACGAGCTAAGAATGAGTTTTACATTTTTAAATAGTTAAAAAGAATTAAAAGAAAAATACTATTCATGACATACAGAATGATTTTAAGAATTCTAATTTCAGTGTCCATAAATAAGTTTTACTGGGACACAGCCATGCTCACTCATTCACATATTTTCTATGGCTGCTTCTCTCATTCACATATTTTCTATGCTTCTTTTAAGCAATGTCAGAGAAGAGTAACTGCTACAGATACCATTTGGCCTCCAAAGCCTAAAATATTTACTCTCTAGCTCTTTACAGAAAGAGGGGCTAGACCCTATGCTAGGGGTAACATGGATATTATTTAATTTAAGCAACTATAGTTCTAAAACATTTTCGAAATTGTATTCATTCTTCACCACTGTTTAATCATTTGTATATTTTCATTTAAGGAAGTTTCTTCCTCTCAAAGAAATATATTGCCAATGTCGAAAAGTTTTTTTAAATGTGTGATTGCTAGAAAAGCAGCACAAACATGAAAGTTTTTCCTTTATTTCTTGTCTTTTAAAAGGTTTCTCTCTTCTTTCCTTCTATCTCTTTATAAATTTTATAAAATTGACATTTATAATAGTTGGAAAATTCCACAACCCTTAAAAATGAATAGAAAAATACTAGGTTCTTCTCAGGCAGTGCCAAGAGTCCTGTAATGTATACACTTTCTCAAACAAGGCTGCCAACGTGGCCACTGAAGCAGCTGTGAAAATGGAAATGCAATCACAGAAGGAGTTATCAGCCTTATGAATTGAGGTCTCTTCCACTACTTGACATTCATTCTCAATGACCAAGTACAGGCTTCTTGCCTTTATTGAGGAACACTACAGAGCACCTCACATAAATGAGTGGATTCTGGGCAGCCATGATGGTGTAAGTAGCATGCCTCACTTTTTCAAAAGACTTGGATCAGCCAACAAAGCACTAAGCATTAAATTATTACTGACAGCAGCCACAGGCTATTAGAATGTAACCCACCTCTCCCTTTCAGATGTTTATCTTTGAGGAAACCACTCACAACTTTATTGCAGTCATAAAGTCTGTTGTAGTAAAAATAAAAAGACATTTAACCTGTACCTACACACTGGAGCAAAGTTCTGGACGTATTAATTGCCTTCTCTCACACTTTCTTCACTTCTAAGTTATAAGGTAAGACTTGTGGAGAGTTCAAAATGGAGAATGGTTGCTATGGAGTCAACAGGACAAGAGTCAGGGATGTATCAGATACTTGTCTTCCAAGAATATGGATGAAAATGAATAGGGAAAGTCGAGTTTTGTCCAGACATGGATGTTTCTGTGGCAAAGTGTTTATAGTAACCTCATGAATTATAAGATAAAGAAATGTCTATAGCTTCTTTAGAATTTGACATTTCATTGTACAATGTTAGAACCCAAAGGAGTTTATATTTTATATATTCAGCTCTGTATTGAATGTCTAATATGTATCAGACATTGTGCTAAATAAATACATATATGACTACCAGTTATGTTCAGTGCTGATAAGGGAAGGATAGAGTACTCAGAGTCTAGTGAGAATGGACTATGTCAGGCTAGGAGATGGGTAAGTGTCAGGCAAGCTTTCTCTGAGGAAAGGGCATTTAAGCTGGAATGGGAAGGATGAGAAGATGCCATGCAGGGAGAATGTTCCATGACAAATGGCCAGTGGTAGGAAGGAATGTGGTCCTTTCAAATTAGTGAACAGATCACTGAGGTTTAGCGATATATTCCATAAATTTTGATCCTATCAACACGAATGATGATTCCACTTCCCAGGCAGATTTACTGATTGAAATTGAGAGTTTAATTTTTAGAGGGAAAAAATGTGTTACGAGCTAAATTATTTAATTTGTAATTATGTAGTTAGTAGGAAAATTAAAGTTCTGGAAAGTGCCTGACATGGAATCAATGAAATGGGTTCAATAACTGAATTTTCTCACTTTTCTGATATTATCCTAGTCATAACAAGAGACTATAAGGTATGGGGATGGAAATTTGCTTTCTATCTGTGCCCACATTACCAGACTAAGATGCTTTGGCTCTGGAAACCATTTGCCCAGGAAAGTGTTCAAGAAGACCCAAGGGCTTCCCTGGTGGCGCAGTGGTTGAGAGTATGCCTGCCGATGCAGGGGACATGGGTTCATGCCCCAGTCCAGGAAGATCCCACGTGCTGTGGAGCGGCTGGGCCCGTGAGCCATGGCCGCTGAGCTTGCATGTCTGGAACCTGTGTTCCACAACGGGAGAGGCTGCAGCAGTGAGAGGCCTGCTTACCACAAAAAAAAAAAAAAAAAAAAAACGTGAGCCATGGCCGCTGGGCCTGCGCGTCCGGAGCCTGTACTCCGCAGCGGGAGAGGCCACAACAGTGAGAGGCCCGCGGACCGCAAAAAAAAAAAAAAAAAAAAAAAAAAAAAAAAAGACCCAAGAGTGCTAGCGCCATTTTGCAACCTTGTCTCCTATGAAACCACATATTATACAAGACTCATTCCTCTCTTGTATGTAGAGCTCTGACAAGTAAATCACTAAGGAAAAGGCCAGAAATCCAATGGGAAAAAAGTGGATAAGGGATTTAAACAGGAAATACTCTCGTTTAAGTATTTACAAGAGAGCAAATACAAGTATTTACCCTCCATGAAAGAAAGTCAAGTTAAAACTATATTGCGATATCATTTTCCATGACTCAATGAACAAAGATGAAAACATTTGATAATGTAGAATCATGGCAAGGGTTTGGGGGGGTTTCACATATACTGTTGATAGGAGGGTAAACTGGTACTCTCTATCTGTGGAGCAATTCGCAATATCTATCCAAATGAAAATTCACATACCTCATGACTGAGTCTCCATTATAAAAATTTATCTTACACCTATCTTTCCACTTGTAAAAGAAAGCACATTTATGAAGATATTATTGTAGAATTGTTTGTAAAAGAATAAAAAGTGGAAGCAGCCTGATTGTTCAAGAATTGGACTCTGGAAAATAAAATACACTATCTAGCCGGACAATGAAATACTATGCAGCCATTAAAACAATGAAGTAGATGTAGCCCTGTTTGTTGATGTGAAAAGACCATCAATATATCGTAAATTTAAAAAGCCAAGGGCAGTGTGTATATATGTGTGAAAAGACCATCAGTATATAGTAAATGAAGAAAACAAGGACAGTGTGTATATATGTGTGTGTGTGTATAAACTGTAGTATCTCAGACCATAACTATATTTGGAGACAGGGTCTTTTTTTTTTTTTTTCTTTTTTTTGGCAGTACGCGGGCCTCTCACTGGCGTGGCCTCTCCCGTTGCGGAGCACAGGCTCCAGACACGCAGGCTCAGCGGCCATGGCTCACGGGCCCAGCCGCTCCGCGGCATGTGGGATCTTCCCGGACCGGGGCACGAACCCGTGTCCCCTGCATCGGGTGGACTCCGCTCCGCGGCATGTGGGATCTTCCCGGACCGGGGCACGAACCCGTGTCCCCTGCATCGGCAGGTGGATGCTCAACCACTGTGCCACCAGGGAAGCCCAAACTGATATTCTTATAAGAAGAGGAGGTTGGGACATAGAGAGAGACACCAGGAACACAAAGGCACAGAAGAAAAGCCATGTGAGGATACCTGGCTGCCATCCACAAGCCAAGGAGAGAGGACTCAGGAGAAACCAAACCTGCTGACACCTTAATCTTGGACTTCCAGCCTCCAGAACTGTAAGCAATGTTTCTGTTGTTTAAGCCATCCAGTCTATGGTATTTTGTTACTGCAGCCCTAGCAGACTAATACAACATATGTACGCATATATGCACATGGGACAGTTCTGGATGTCTCTTACAGTCGACAGTATTTATCTTCAGAGAGGGTAACTAGAGGTGTGAGGAGGAAAGGAGACTAACTCTGGTACTGCTTTAACTTTTACCATATACATCTGTGGTTAGTTTGAGAATTTCAGGGCTGATCAAGAAAAAGCCAGGACTAGGAGATGGTAGTATTGCACAACAAGTTTCATCGGGCACCACTGGAACAACCTTGCGTGAGAGAGGAAGCCCTCACAGCAGGAGACCTTCTAGAGACAGTGGCTCCACTACCCAGAAAAGAAAGCGAGCCAGAGAATTCTCAGAGGAGAAGGGAATTGGAGAGGGAAGTCACATGTTTATGCAGCACTGCCAAGCAGCAAAGGGGGAAGTCTTTGGGTCAGAGAGCTCCAAAGGGCAGCAGTGCTTTGGGGTCTTTTATAGCTACAAGGTGTGTCTTATTTATGGCTAGCAGATGTTAGGTGCAGTTTTGTGGGGTATGCAAAGCAATTGGCTCTAAATGGTTAAAAAATCTGTCTAATGGGGCTACATTTAAAGCAATTAGTAAAAATTTGAGTTTGGCATCAGTGGAGTTTGAACTAATAGTCCTAGCCTGCTGCAAAGAAGTAAACAATATAGGGGCCAAGATACATGAGCCATCCTTAACCCCTTTATATATCATTGTCATCATCATCATCAAGTATTTAATAGAAAAAAAAAAGAGAGATCTGTCCATGTACAAGTTTCACTCTCTGAAGGTAAACTATTAGGAGTTTTCACCTCTCGTCTTCTCCACTGGGAGACCTTCGACAAAAGATTCCTGCCAACCATCCATTAAACCTCCTCCCTTACTCTGAATCCTCTATGCCATGGCCTTTACCTAAAGCTGACAAGCTGGTGTGTTCTGAACAGCAGAATTTTTATCTTTCCTGGGAATTCATTTTACTCTTGCTAAAAATGAGTTGATACACATTCATTGGAAATATGTCTAGAGAAGAAAATGATATCTGAAACATTTGCTTTGTTCAAACAGAATGACTGTTTTCCCAAGTAGAAGAATTACCCCAATTAAGGCTTGGTGAGGAATGAGAAAAAGTGGAATCTTGCACAGTGTAATTTGACTAAATGACCTCTAAATTTACTTTAAAAAAAAATCTATCCTGTAATCTAATGCTTGATGTGATGCAGGTGGGTATTGTACGAGTCCAAAATGAAAAAGATCAATGGTAGCTGATATAGGAAAGGTAGGAAATAGTCATAGAATTTTTAGAACTTGAGCTGAACCTTGAAGGATGGACAGCATTTGTATAAGAAGCAGAAAAATTTGTAGGCAAGGGAAGCATAGAATCATAATGGCAAGTTCCCACTCCTGCCAGGGTAAACCTGGCAAAGGCATCAGCCCCAAGTGGTTCTGCCAAAGGTGAAGATCTAAGACCAGACACGTGGCCAAGACAAAGTTTTTACGCACAGAGGCCAAAGCAAAGAAATAGGGGGTGACGGATCACTTGGAGGGAAATCAGATTTAGTGCTAGAAGAACAGACAAACATTTCTGGTTGAAGAGATGGGGAGGCAAAGCCAGAAACAAAACAAACCCAAGAGTCAGAAGGCAAAGGGATTAGCACAAGAGTTTGGAAAATGGAATGCCGGTCAGTTTAAGATAAAAAGTTCAAATGGAGGCAATGAAAATCTGTGGGTGCAGTAACTCCATTTTAATATAATGCTCTGGAACAGGGTCCCAAGAGTAAGGGGCTCTGTGGGGTAAAATACAGCATTTTGCAACTAGATGAGGTCTTTAAGCAGTTGTTTTATAGAAGAGAAGCTGATGCCCAGAGAGGCTTGCTTGCCCAGCATCATGTAACTAGTAGCTGATAAGTTAGCAGAGCAAAAATAAATAAGATGGAACCATTGTTTCCTTGTTTTTTGTTTGTTTTGAATGTAATGAAAATTAGATGAACTACAACTAGGAGTGTGTATAGGAAAATAGTAGGAAGAAACGTTCTTCCTGATTTGGGAATTGTGAAAGATGGCAGAGAGCCAAGAAATGATGTTATATGAAAATATCCAAAAGAACAGAGAGGAAGATGCAGATTTGATATTTGTTGTGTGTGTAATTTTATGTGTATATATATAAGTTTTTTTTTGTTGTTGTTGTTGTTGTTGTTTGTTTTCTGTGGCATGCAGGCCTCTCACTGTTGTGGCCTCTCCCGTTGCGGTGCACAGGCTCCGGACGGCGCAGGCTCAGCGGCCATGGCTCACGGGCCCAGCCGCTCCGCGGCATGTGGGATCTTCCTGGACTGGGACACGAACCCGCGTCCCCCACATCGACAGGCGGACTCTCAACCACTGCGCCACCAGGGAAGCCCTATATAAGTATTTTTGACGTGGCAGTGTGACACATTCTCTGCCAGAGACAAACTCCTGAAGAGGGAGGATGGGGAGGGTAGAGAATCCCTTAGTCTCTGTAAGCATTTCAGTCATTTCATTGAAAAGATCGTTAAGATTATACTGTGTTACTGTAACTGTATTATTCTGATGTGTGTGCATGGGTACAAAATAAGTTGGTACTTTGTAAAGAACACATGAAAATATGAGCTGTAGGTGTATTTGTATTAAGATAAATGATATGACAGGAGTCTATCTGTAATGCCATATTGTTTCAATGTTAGAAAAATGAAGTAATTCTTATGAGAAGAGGCCCTTGAGGATATAATACATATATTTGCCCTAAGTAAAAAACGAGATTGTAATTCACATAAATACTCGAGTTGTGGGTTTTTTAGGACAATATTGCTTTTTGGTGATAAAATGCATAGGGCAAGATTTGATTTAACCATTTGGGACAAATAACACTGTCTTAGTCCTCAGTCTCTATAAGGTATTCAAAATTGTCTTCACTACAAGTACCACTTCTGTCCCTAGTACTATTCCTAGAAATATATCCAGATATCTAGATATACAGTATATATAATTATATATATAATATATAGGTATATTGTTATCAAGAGATGACTGTCAAGTACTTTTTAAATGTTGACCCTAATAGGTGGTCCATAAAGTGAGGTAAGAATTGTACGAGTTTTGTCCCGTTGCGGAGCACAGGCTCCGGACGCGCAGGCTCAGCGGCCATGGTGCACAGGCTTAGTTGCTCCGCGACATGTGGGATCCTCCCGGACCGGGGCACAAACCTGTGTCCCCTGCATCAGCAGGCGGACTCTCAACCACTGCGCCACCAGGGAAGCCCCTGTACGAGTTTTTGAGCATTTGCTTAAGTAAGTTTTCTAAAATTCAGTTCAGAATTTTTGTAGTATGCAAACTTTAATAGATTGCAAAAAATTTTTTGAAAACTTTGCCTGCGCTTCCCACCATCTACTTAAACAACATGACTTTGTGGTGCTTTTCAAGCATTTGCAAAGTAAATGAAAAGTTTGAAGGTTTTAGAAGTTTTAGAAGTATAAAACTGCTTTATCTGTGTATAAAGACCCAGAGAATCTATAGTTGACATGCCAATGAAATAGCAAAACTCCATAGGATTAATAAAATGTCAGCACTATTTGTAAATGTTCAGTAAATTATAATCAGCCCTGGAAGAGTCTAACATAGGAAATATGTGTCTTAACTCTGAGCCTTGTGACTACATGTGGCACATGCTTCTTATTTCACTGAATACAAATATGGCTTCTATAGGGAATTCCTTGGCGGTCCAGTGCTTAGGACTCGGCGCTTTCACTGCCGGGCTAAGTTCGATCCCTGGTCGGGGAACTAAGATCCCACAAGCTGCGCTGCACAGCCAAAAAAGAAAATTATGGCTTTTATAATTAAAGAAGACAGCTTCGTATACATTTGGCAGTTTCAATCATTCACAGTTCACAGGGACAGGTTTCTGATTGAATCAGCATATATCATCTGAAATCTGCATTATTTAAAAAGTCAAAGTTCAGTTACTAGGCTTATTAAGTGATAGAAGTGAGAAAAACAAGAATGCTTATTTTGTCTACAGCTTACAAGGAAATAAATAAAATATGTTAACGTTTCATTAATGACTGTTAAGATCTTTTGAATTCTGTTGTACTCTAAAATTTCTAGTGTTTTCCCAAAAGTATTGTTTCATTCTTTCAATAGTTTATTTTTATCGATCTAGAAAATAAGACTCAGTGGAGTTACGTGGCAAAGCTGGAACCAGAACCTATGCCTTCTCTTCGCAAACCAAATGTGTTATTCATCAAACTATGCTGATGTCCAAAAAATCAGGGCTCCCTCCAGTCTGTTTCTAGACGCAAATTTTCACTTCCATCCAATGTGGATATTCAGCCCCTACACTCGAGTATGGCTGTGTCTGTTCTGCTTGTTCATTGTCTCTTCTGACTCACTGAATTTTTAATATTTTAAATATGACCCTTGTTTCTAGCCAAACCTATTCAGGACCAAGTTTCTAAGATTAATAAGAAGACAGGGAATAAATGCATTCTGAAGATTAATTGCATAATATAAATATTAATCAGGTGACTGTTACTGATTTTTGTTTAATGAAACATAGAACTGTTGAATTACTGAATAAACATTGAACCTTAGCCACTGTTCAGATTTATTGCACAGGAATTTTTTATTGAGAAGACAATATAATAGCAGGATAGAGAAAACTTAATTTCCAAAATAGAAGGTAACTATTGTCATTGGACTTTACAGTTAGGCCTGTGATCATATTTTAATATTATGCCTTATTCACTTTACATGGCAATAAATATTTCCTTATCTCTACATAGTTTTTCTAATCATATTTCAATGGCTGCATACGATGTTAATGTAAATAGTTTTGATTTTAACTATGACATTATCACTGTAAGATTAGATGTAATGGTAATAATGTTTTTGGCACACCTCATACATTTGAACTTATACAATGCAAGCCACTAAAAATATTTTTTCAGTTAGTTATTATTTTAATGATTTAGGCTCTTGAAAACATTGTAATCCTAAGGTGTGAACTAACTTAATTCAACTTGGAAAATGTGAAAACGTACCTTGAAGGTACAAATTACTTTCACAATAAATACCAAATGATTTTAATTTATCTAACATAAAATTTAAATATGTTATGTGCTTGTTTAGGGGATTTATCCATATATTATTTTTGTAGAAGATAAGGAAAAAATATCAACTTTGGTAAAATTAGAATATAGTGAATTTGGAATAAAAAGAATGGGGTCCTGTTTATGACATTGTTATTATAATATGCTATAATAGTAACATATCTAAAAATACCATTTGGTTATTCATGCTATCATGGTCGTTTAATACTTTGCTGCCACCCCTGTTTCAGTTTCTACAGCGATGTGATTTCGGTTGCGGTCAAATCCCATGCGAGCACAATTTATTGAAGCAAATTTTCATCTCACCAAAGCAGAACGCATTCTGCCAACCCTGTTCATGCCAACACAGATCATTTAGGATATAATTGGCTGCTACTGGCACTCGCACAAGCTGTGACATTTTCTATCAGCAATAGGGCAATAGCTGTAAAGCCAAGAAATCAATTACATGCTGCAGACGATAACTTGATTTGGGAAGGAAGGAAACATAAGACAAGCCAGCTCTTTTCCATTTCAAACAGGTAGTGGGAAGCTACAATACTGGGCACGCTCCCCTCTTCTGCAGAATAGAGGCGTCAGGGAAAGAGAAAACACTGATTTGAATAAGTCATGAGATGAAATCATTTGGAGTTTTCTGTTTAAAGAAGTCAAATAAAGAGAAACTTAAAGGGACTGAGAGACAACCTAATATTACGGGAAGATGGAAAATGACATTGACTTGTAAAATATCAGTCAGATGCCAAATCAAGGAGAAAGAAAATTAGAAGGTGAATGGAAGAAAAAGGTATGAAAGGAATAAGGTAAAAAAGGAAAAAAATTCTTAAAAAAGAAGATAAACCAGGGGCATACAGGAAAATACAAAGCTAAATAAAAAAACCGAGACATAAATAGATTATTTTAATATAGATAGATTAATATTAATCTATCTATAGATTAATATTTAATATAAATAGATTATAATATATAATTTTGCCTAGCTCATTAGCAAAACTTGGGGAAAATATTCATATCCAGTTTGGGCAAGTATGTAGAGAAACAGTCTTACACTATTTGTTGATTTATTGTTTTATTTATTCATAAATAAACAAATTGTGGAGCTAATGGGTAAAAATTTATTAAAATATTCATACTCATTGACTCAAAAACTCCCTGTATTAGAAAGACACTTATACAAATATGAAAAGATATATGTACAAGGATATCCCCTGCAGGATTGTTTATGATCATGAAAAACTGGGGGGAAAAAACTAAATATGTGTGAGTAGGGTATTGGTTACATAAGTTATTGTACATCCATACAGTGAAAAACTATATATAAATATAAAATAATTAAGAAAAGCTTGTATTATTAGAATGTTCAATACATATTACATGAAAATGCCTATAGTATGAGCAGCTTTATTAGTAGCAATTATAACAATAATAAAAATAAGTGTAATAAAGTTAATATTCATTAAGAATTCATTTTGCATTTTGTATTAAGCCCTCTACTTTATGATGTAGGTAGTATTTCTATTTGCATTTAATGGATAGGAAGACCTGGGACTCAGAGGGTTTAAATGATTTGACCAAGGATGCCAGTAAGGACCAGACGTGGGATCTGAACCCAGATAAGCCTGGCTCCCAAATGCAGGCTCTTAGTCTGGATTCCCAAAATAATATGATCTAATTTTTTCCAGAAAAAAATAACCTAGTAAACGCACTGGAAAAAATACAAAGTATTCACCAAATTGTTCACATCAGGAGGAAATTATGAGGTTACATTACACTCCTTTTTATTTGTACAATGTTTGTAATTTTTATACTAACATTTATTGTTTATAACAAAAAGAAAAACAGTAAGATTAAAAAATTGCTTGCTTTCTGAAAGATAATTGCAAAATAGCACTCTAAAATCACTGACAATGTCTTTAATCAATGTTCTCATAAGTTTCTAACCCTAATCAAGGATTCCCAAATGGCAGTCCATGAAGTGCACACATCACAATCACCTAAGGAATATTTTATTGCACATACTTATTCCTTGGCCCCAAATGCCCCATGCTACCCAGTTCCGTACATCTGGGATGGGGCTCTGGAATTCACATTTTTTAAAACTCCCCAGGTGATTCTGATACCCAGCCAGGTTTGTGAATCGCTGTCTAATCTAAGAGAATGTGATTTATGTAGATCAAAAGAGGAAAGAGAGAAAGCGGACCATATGGTATGTTAACTCTCTCTAATTTCATTTTACAGGTGGCTTCACAAAGAAAGGGTTTCTAAATCAGTACACATATGCAGCACGTATCCATAGGACTGAAAGTGTACCAACAACTTTGTCCATTCGAAATATGACAATAACTCACATTTACTTTGGAGTAGGGGGAGGTAATGTTTGAAAGGTTTTATAACTGAGTAATTAAAATGGCATGGCATTAGTGCAAAGATAGACATGTAGCCCAATGGAGCGAAAGAAAGAGCACAGAAACACATCCAGGCATGGGAGAGGCCTTAGCTTATTGTAGGAGTGGCCATAGATCCGTAGAAAAGGATGGCATTGGACAATGGGCTATCCATAAGGAGGAAAAATAAGATGAACAATTAGCAGAATGCCTGGGGTTTATTGGGCATTCTGATTTTTCTTAAAAGAGTGATAGCGTTGTTTTTTAAATCCCCCTGAGTTCTATTTCTCTAACTTGCTATGTCAGTTGCCTTTATTAACTCTTCCTCCTCTTCCTCTTCCCATTTCCTTTGTTTATTTTTTATTTATTTATTTTTCATATTAGTCATCCATTTTATACACATCAGTGTATACATGTCAATCCCAATCTCTCAATTCATCACACTATTCCCTTTAAATGCTAGTGTTCCCCGGAGTTCTCTCCTTGGTTGCCTTCCGTTTTCTTCACACACTCTGTGCCTCCTCCAGGTGAACTCACCCATTCTCATGACTGGCTACCAAAAATTCCAAATCTATTATTTCCAATGGAAGTTTCCGTCCCAAATTTCAGACCCATATTTCCAATGCCCAAAGGAACTAAAAGACACCTTACACTTAACATACCAACTCAGTATCATCTCTCACTGCTTCTTCTGCTATAATTATCACCTAATTTAATTAAATCACCACCCAACCAGTCTCCCAAGGTAGAAAGAAATTTGTGAGTCATATTTCACTTTGCCTTCTCCCTGTCAACTGACTACCAAGTCCTATATATAGTGTATACCTCAAAAATATCAGGGGAGTTCCCTGGTGGCCTAGTGGTGTAGATTCCAGGCTTTCACTGCTGTGGCCCAGGTTCAGTCCCTGGTTGGGAAAGAAAAATATCGCTTGATGACTCTCCATCCCTACTACCCCTGTTTTAGCTCAAGTCCTCACCATTCTCACCTCTCCAATTGCAAGTCTCCTATCTAGTCTCTGTTTCTTCTGTCTCTCCCTGGTCCAGTTTATTCATCGTATTCCCTCGTAGAGTCGTTTGCCCTAAAATAAAAGTAGTAAAAATGATAAAATAAAATCATTCTGTTACTCCTACTGCAGAAGTCTACATAATTAAATCCAGGTTCGTTATTTGACAAGTGACAATAATAACGGTAATACTTCGAGTGCCTATTTTATATATGAGCCAGGTGAGGCCCCAAGAGACTTAGTATCTTTCCCAAGGGAGCACAACTTACAGGTGGCAAAGCTGGGATTTCAATTTAGACGAAATCCAACCCTAAAGCCTAAAGCCGTGCTCAATTCAAATGTCACTTCCCTGACCTAACTCATCTGTTTACAGATCTATCCTCCCCAAAGAGAGAACAGTGTCTTAGTCATCTTTTCATCCCCAGTGTCTAATACTGTGACTGGCACAGAATAGATGCTTAGAAGATGAATGAAGGGACAGAGAGAGGAAAAAAGTAAGGAAAGCAGGAATAGAAAAAACTAGTGAGGTCATTTTAAGAAGAACATGGTGCTGTTTTAAGATTCTGAAGAATTGTCATGTAGAAAAGGTTTTATCCTCCCTGTAGTAGGGATGCTTTAATCTGAGCTCTGTGAATGAATTTAGGGAATGCACTTTTTCTAGGATGAGCGTCCATAACCTTCATAAATTTCACAAAGCTGTTTGTGACCCAAAATAAAAATATTTAGAACTATTCCTCCAGAGGAGAACCAATGAGCAGACGTCAGGAAGACTGGTTTCAGATCTCTGTAAAAATGAAATTTATAACAAATCTTTTTTTTTTTTGCAGTACGCGGGCCTCTCAGTGTTGTGGCCTCTCCCGTTGCGGAGCACAGGCTCCGGACCCGCAGGCTCAGCGGCCATGGCTCACGGGCCCAGCCGCTCCGCGGCATGTGGGATCTTCCCGGACCGGGGCACGAATCCGTGTCCCCTGCATCGGCAGGCGGACTCTCAACAACTGCACCGCCAGGGAAGCCCTATAACAAATCTTTACAGTAAAATGTCAAAAGCTCTGGATCAGTGGAAGCACTCAAGCAAAGGCCAGATAAACATGCCCAAACATACAGAGAAAGAAATCCATAGATTTCTGGCAGGCTGAAAGCTACACTAGGAAAATTTCCACACTCATTCAATTCCTGTGATTCTGTAACTCTAAGATGCAATCCATAACAAATTTGTTTTTTTTTTTTAACTTCACAAAAATTTTGATTATTTTAGAACTATCACAGCATATTTCTCAGTCTGTTGCTTTTCCATGCATTTACCTTTAACCATCATTTTTAGGTTTCATTGCATCTCTTAATAAACCCAAACAACTTAGATGTAAATGCTGTTGACATCTGCAGGCACTGGTAATTCTTACTTCTCACATCAGATCTCCTTCTTTCTTGTTGGGTAGCCTGATTGCTTCTTTTTCGTATTTCTTTCTTCATAGGTTATTGAGATTTTAGTTTACATTGTATAAAATTTTGAAGCATGAAGTAAGGAAATAAGACCTAATCCCCTCTAATGCCCGCATTACTGTATTGAGTACGGTTTTCTTTTCTTTTTTAAAAAAATTTATTTATTTTATTTTTGGCTGCACTGGGTCTTCGTTGCTGTGCAGTCTTTCTCTAGTTGAGGTGAACGGGGGCTACTCTTCATTGCAGTGCGTGGGCTTCTCATTGTGGTGGCTTCTCTTGTGGAGCAAAGGCTTTAGGCCCGCGGGCTTCAGGAGTTGTGGTGCACGGGCTTAGTTGCTCTGCGGCATGGGAGATCTTCCCGGACCAGGGCTCAAACCTGTGTCCCCTGAATCGTCAGGTGGATTCTTAACCACTGTGCCACCAGGGAAACCCTGAGTATGGTTTTCGTTTCTCATCAAAGACATTTATTTATTCCATAATCACTGCTGATATAACAAAAACTCTCAAAAATTGCTATTCTCCAAAAGATAATATAACAAGTTTAATTTAATGCCGTGTAGGAGATTTTCTTAATAACTTTTCCTGATGTATATCTCATTATTTGCATCTCCAGGTGACTAAAAGGATGCTGTACATTTTAAAAGGGATGTTTGGGGACAAATGTGGGCATTATTCATAAAATGATGAGAGTAAATATTCATGTCCTGAAGTGGTTGTATTCTACTTAGACACATAAGAAAAAAATTTATAGTCTTTTATTAAGAGCAGCTCTCAGAGTCAAGATTAAGTAAGTAATCCTTGTTTGGTAGTATATATTAAACTTTATATCCTTGTGTTACCAAGGGATAAATTAAGACCTTTGCTCCAGTATTTCATGTCGACTTTCATAACGATCCTTTCAAAAGGATAAATCCGGTGTAAAATGGATTAACCTTCTTGCTTCTCAGTGTGAGAAGCAAAGAGTGAGGCAAATGTAAATGACATTCGTTGTTTTTATTGACACAAGTCAAAGAATATGCATCAAAAATAACATCAACTATTAACGTGTAAATTAATACCCAAATCCTGTCAATATTTGCTGCCATCTGTTGGTCAAAAGAGAAAACTGCAAGGAACAGACAAATGTGGGAATTGGATCAGATTTCTGCCACCGCACTTCTACGGGGCTGACAGTAGTTAATGATCAAAAATTGTGCGCGTAACAGTGGTTGAGAGTCCGCCTGCCGATGCAGGGGACACAGGTTCGTGTCCCGGTCCGGGAGGATCCCACGTGCCGCGGAGCGGCTGGGCCCGTGAGCCATGGCCGCTGAGCCTGCGCGTCCGGAGCCTGTGCTCCGCAA
>NW_006777418.1:81935-92634 GCF_000442215.2 Lipotes vexillifer | reverse complement strand
AAAAAAAAAAAAAAAAAAAAAAAAAGAATAAGTGTTCATCCTGGTCCAAGTATCTGGTCACCTGCAGCTTCATTTCAAGTTCCTCCCCCCACACCTTTGATTGCCAATGAATAGAGTTCATTTCTCTTTCTTTTCTAATTGAGGTATAATTGACATGTAACATTATATTAGTTGCAGGTGTACAACATGATTAACTATAGAGTCCATTTCTTATTGTGTGGCTTGACATTTCCTAAAATGTTGCCCCAAGGAAAATTGGCTTTTCTTAATCAGAGATTGCAAAATGAAGGTAAGATACAGATTACAATATTTAGACATAGAATTTTATTAAAATGTGGGTGTTGATTTTATTTTATTTTATTTTTAAAAATAAATTTATTTATTTTTGGCTGTGTTGGGCCTTCATTGCTGCGCGCGGGCTTTCTCTAGTTGCGGTGAGTGGGGACTACTCTTCGTTGCAGTGCGCAGGCTTCTCATTGTGGTGGCTTCTCTTGTTGTGGAGCACAGGCTCTAGGCGCGCTGCGGGGTGTTGATTTTAAAATAAGGGAAATTCACATAAAAATCTGGATTGCTAGCTTCTTTTGCAAAATTCAAACATCAGACCAAACTGGACTCCATTCTCACATGGCCAGGCAGGCTCTGCTGTGCCCATTAGATGAGATGTGTCTCCTGCTCAACAGTTTCCATCACTTCCTGTTATCTCCCTGCATGGAGCCCAAGGGTAAGATGCTACTTAACATTCTTGCTCTCTCTCTATTTTTTTAAAGTAGAGACTTTTAACCTGTGTGAGGCAGAGCCGGCTAGTTGCATTCTCTACTCGTGCATTTTCCTCTTTTTTCATTAGTAATTCTCCCCTTTTTTGTTAGTAACTGATGTCTCTGTTATCAGGGATGGCATGGACCCAACTAAAAATTATATTTCCCCTCCTCCCTTGCAGAGAGTAATCACCAATGAGATATATGTGGAAGTTTATGGAATGGACTTCTGGGAATATTCTTTAAAAATGGCTGACAACTACAAAGAGATAACTTTTTTTAATCCTCTGTTTCCTTTTCCTGCATGCAGACATGATGGCAGGACCCTCAGCAGCTATTTTGGATTCTGAGCTGACATGAGGATGTAGGTCAAAGGTTCAACATGGTGAAGAAAAAAGAACAAACTTAAATCTCTGATAACCATAGCACTACCATCCCAGCGCTGGACTCTCTCCTGTAGACTTCTTTTACTAGAGAAAAATCAAACTTTACCTTATTTAAGCCACTTCTTTGGATTTTCTGTTAAAAGCAACTAAACCTGACATACCATAATTTTAATAAAACTGGGAGTATGAAAATTAGCTCAATAAAATTCTCTTTGGAAAACAGAGTTTGAGGCGGAGATTTACATACGGGAGTTTTACAGGAAGGCTCTTGGGAACAATCCCCACAAGGGAGTGAAGGTAAACAGGATTGGACCGTGGGAGAAGCTGAGCTTCAGAGCAGCTGCAAGAGAGAGCTCAGCCGATTTTATGCGAATTTCTGGAGCTGAGATGGCCTTTCAGAAGTTTTCCTATGTCAAGACAAGGGGGCTGAGTCATTGTACCCCTGTATTAACAAATCACTGGATGCGGGCAGCTCCTGGACAGGAAGCATAAACTTTCAGGTGCGAGCTCTCTCCTCTGCCCAGGTCAATGCTCAGAGAAGGACTCAGCTGTGAGCCATCTGCAGTTATCAGAAGCTGAGGGAGTGAGTCTTGGTCCTGAAGGGAAGCAGGACAGTGCGCTAACACATCTCCTAGTTATATGCATATCAGTGTGTAATTCATGTATTTTAAGTTTTACATATTATTCCTATTACAATCATTTTCATTTCTCAATGAGTCAGAACTCAGAATATTCCTGGCTCTTCATTGTGTGCTCTTGGATCAAATGCAGGTTTACACCATGACTAGGATTAGTGGCTGTGTACAACCAAGCTGAGTAATAAATTCAATGTGCTCTGTCCTTTGAGGTGAAGAGAATAATGGCTATAGGAGTGAATAAACAAAGATGATTCTAGTACTGTATTTGGAGGGGCGGGTGTTCAGGGCAAATGGATACCAGTAATATGAAGCAACCAGGGACAAAGGAGTAGGTCTTTCCTCAAGGCAGGTGCCTTAGTGTTGCCTCCCTGTAGTTTCCGTTAAGACCTTCCAAATCCTTGACATGTCCCTTACCTCCCATCAGTGATGACTGGCATGGCACCCCTCTGGCTTTCCTTGCAATGCTCTCAGCTGCTCTGCCATCCTGCTGCCCTAATGATTCTGGTATCAAGATAAAAAGCACTATTGACTTTCATTAATTTTGAGATCAGAGCTATAAGAGAAGTAGCTTGTTTTATAGGCAAGGTGAGCTTGCCCACCAAATGAGTGTTGTATACAGATCCACATTAGTTCATTGATTTAAAACGAAGGCAATTGAATATATCCGTGCTTTCCCCTGATCCCACACAATGCCTTTTAATTGCTTGCATAGATTAATCTAGTGTCTTCTGTAATGCTGAAAACACACCTTTAAAGTAGGTCATTTAGAAAAATAGAAATTTAAAGATTGAAGAGGAAACTATGTCTGAGTTCATAGTGACTGAGTACCCGGTTTCTTAAATAGTATTGAAAAGGGAAATTTCAAAATTTCATGTATTAAAATATATATATACAGACTGTATACATATAATTTAACCCTTTACAAAATCTGGGCTCCAGTAAGACTGAAAAATAAACTGAGTTGCTTTATAACAACCAGGTGCAAATGCTTTCTCA
Organism: Lipotes vexillifer; assembly: GCF_000442215.2. Taxonomy (NCBI): domain Eukaryota; kingdom Metazoa; phylum Chordata; class Mammalia; order Artiodactyla; family Lipotidae; genus Lipotes; species Lipotes vexillifer. Next base: position 89,859 of record NW_006777418.1, on the reverse strand, counting down.
GACTGACATGGTGTTGAATGAAATTCTTGAGGAAGAAAATATCCATATTGGTTAAGATGTATTAAAATAATCATAATTCTGACAGCATGTTTTATCTTTAGTAGTTCTTTTTAGGTACACATATAGAAATGTATGAAAGTTAAGTGAGCAATGTGGACAAAGAATGTTGCCTGCCATCAAGGCATCAGCCAGTGCAGCAGCCAGGACGGTGCACCCTAAGGGGGATTCAGGATGGAGAAAAACAGGATACTGACCCTAGATAGTTAAGATGAACATCAAAGGAATAATTTCAATAAGCCCAGATTCTTGCATTTTCCTACACATAGAAAAGCACTACAGTCATTAACTGGAGATGGCTGTTTGTTGTGATTAGCAGTAAACTTTTGATTTTTTTTTTTTCAAGCAAAAACTCCTATATATCCCAGCTCCTCCCTTACCTCTTTGGAACAGTTTCTCAGAGCAATCTGAGGGGCTGTCTCCTGGGCCATAGTCCTTCGTAAGGGCCCCAAGTAAAACATAACTCTCAATTTTTAGGTGTGCGTTTTCATCATTCGACACTTTTGGTGACCAATGAAGGGACCCAGAGCAAATTTCTCTCCTACACCTGAACCCTACGAGGATCTGGAGCCTTGTACCCGTTTGCCTGCTTGGAGAGTTAGATGACTTTGGGTAAGCCTCTTCTGGGTCTTGGATCTCCTGTTATTGGCTGATGATCCTAAGTTTTATTTGGTGGTGTTAAGGTCCTGTCTGGAGGAGTAGGTTTTCCTTGAAACTTAGTTTCCAGGAGTGGGTTATCCTTAGTTGAAAGATACTGGGAAGATTTTATTATATGCGTAGAGAATTCATTCTTACAAATAATTACTCAATTGGGAGCTAAAGGAAATCTTGCCCTAAAAACGGCCAAATGGGGAGTTTTTGACATTCCAAAATTAATTTGTGTGTGTGTGTGTGGGTGTGTGTGTTTGCACAGCTAGAAAAAGCCGGCTTGGTAAAACATCTCTTCAGAATTCTGACCTTAAAAGAACAAAAACCCTTCTAGGGAGAACTTGCATTTCTCTCCCTGTGTCTTTGAGATGTCAATGTTCAACCTGATCTTAGGCTGTCTTTTCTGGGTTTTGAGAGCTTGGTCTCTGCCATCCAGAAGGTATGCATACAGCATATATTTGACAGCCAGTCAAATAGACTGGGATTCTGAGCAGTCTTTTTGTCTGGCTATGCCGACTCTCAAAGGCCTTTGTCACCTTAACTTTCATCGTGTCCACCTGTACAACGAAGGCCTTTACTTTCCTGGACATTTTTGAAAGTAAACTTTCTAGATCTTGTGGGGGCTCATACTCTGCACTCTCTTGTGGAGGTGTCTCTTGAGTTTATTGGTTTGAGGAGCTGTGAAAATAATACTCATCAATGGCCAGATGATGGATTCTTTGAAGAGGAGAAACTTCTAAATTGGTAAACTTTTAGAGAGCTCTTGTTATAAACAGCTGTTTTATTGGAACCTATAAAAAAACAAATTAGAAGGTGGATAAATTATATATATATAAAACAGCTAACCTAAGAAATCGCTTTGTTTAAAACAAACAAAATGAACCAGTTTAGGAAGCCTGATTTGTGATCTCAGCTTCACCTAATAAAAACATTAGGTTAATTAATGTTTAGTAGGTTGCTTAACAAGGAAATAAGAAAAATCTGAGGGGAAAGTCTAGCGGCTTCTTCCCAACAAGGTGGAAATTTTAAAGGGACTCATCCCAAAATGATAAGAAATCTTTAGATGGTCATTAAGAAATGGGATAAATAAAAATGGATGTTAATGTGATTAAAACAAAGGTTTGATACAACACTACCTAAGGTTGGATGGGCCAAAGTGACCCCCTATTTGTCCCCAACATTAAAGGGCCCCAAACAAATCTGTACTATTTACCCCAGTTTAGATATATATAGATATAGATAGATAGATAGATAGATAAAGTTTAAATATATAAACTTATATATATATATATATATATATATATATATAAAGTTTAGGAATTCCCTGGCGGTTCAGTGGTTAGGATTCCACGCTCTCACTGTGGAGGGCCCAGGCTCAATCCCTGGTCAGGGAACTAAGATTCCGTAAGTTGCGTGGCACGGCCAAAAAAATAAACAAATAAAGTTTAAATATATAGAAAGTTTAAATATATGTGTGGGTGTCTGTTTGTTTATTTATAAAGCTGGAAGAAAATTACACTGAGATACCTGAGCAGCAATTGCTTAGGGCAACAGCTAGGCCAATTAGTCAAGTTAAAAGATTGACAAAGGGGCCTGAGTCCTTTGGCTCAACCCCTCACTGGGGTCCCCAAACCCTATATACAAAAATAGGCAAAATCATGAGGGTATAAAAGAAGAACTTCTGGGACTCCTTTTTTTGCGGTACGCGGGCCTCTCACTGTTGTGGCCTCTCCCGTTGCGGAGCACAGGCTCCGGACGCGCAGGCTCAGCGGCCACGGCTCACGGGCCCAGCCGCTCCGCGGCATATGGGATCTTCCCGGACCGGGGCACGAGCCCATGTCCCCTGCATTGGCAGGCGGACTCCCAACCACTGTGCCACCAGGGAAGCCCTGGGACTCCTTTTAAGACCAAGGCTTGTTGATGGGGTCCTAAAAGAAACTAAACTTAATGGTATAAATGTTGGTAGAACTGATGAAAGCTTATAAAAACTGGTATATTTAAATGGGCTTATATAAGATGGTTATATCTCTTTTGCCTGATTATATTGTGGGATAGACATTATGTCTCACTGGGAAATGTTTCCTCTACCTGGTATTATAAGACAGGGCATAGAAATCTGCCCCCCAGGCAATATTAATTATACTAAAGAAAACCAGTAGGGTTAGCTGAGCCCACACAATATGAAATAAAAACTGGGAGCTAATATTCAGGGGCTAATAAAAACAATAATGGAGGTTTTTGTTCTGGGTTTAACTTGTGCACTCAGAAAGAGGGTCTTTGTTGAATGCCTTGTGCAGACTTTTGAAGGCATGATAAATTGAACTCTAAAGTTCTAGAACATAGAACCCTTGATTTTCAGTTTAGTTGGAAATCATCTCACTGATATAAAAAGGAAAATTAAAGAAAAGGTAGCTGGAAAAATCAATCTTTTAATATCATTTAGGTGGCAGACCAGTTATTTGGGGAATTAAAAGCAACTGCCTTTGTCTTGCAAATCTCTACAAATCAGAAATGTAAATACAGTCCACAATGACCTGAGACTGAGCCTAATTAGCTCAATCAGGTAAAACCTGAAACCAAAGTGGGAAAAGAGGGGCAAAAGGCCTTTTTAAACTCAAACAACTGTAAAGGCTCTCTTACCCAAAATCTAATTCATAGCCCCCTTAAGGATTTATCAAGGACGAATACAAATCTTAAAAGTCTTTTCCACAAATAGTAAAGCCTTAGTCATCTGAGTAAATAAATTTAACTTATTCCAACTGTTATTTATATACTAGTAATATTATATTATAATACCTGCTTTATAACCAAGTTTTAAAGTGAAGCTGAGATCTCTAGTTATGTCTGTTTTTATGTCTGTGTGTACATTACACATATGGTATGTCTTTACCTCAGAATTGTATTATCAAAATTAAATTATAAAAGAGCTCTATTTAATTGACTTTAAAGTAAATGCTTGCAAATTAAATATTTCTAAATATATAAAATTAAACTGGCCAGAATGAATTTCATGTTCATGTGGTCTAGGAAATACTCACTATTAAATTAATATTTGGTATTAAAGCTAGCTTAAGCTTGTTGGTTTAATCAATACAGATATGTCTTACTTTTATTGTACCTAGGTTTACTGAAGGTCAGTAAGTTCAAATTATGTTGCAGGGTTTGTCAACAAGAAAAATTAACTTGGTATGATGATATTTTCATAATTTATAAAATAGAGGTAAATGAGGTAGAAGTTTTCAGATGAACTCATTAGGAATAATTATGTTTGGGGTATGTTTATCTAAAATAGTTTCTCCAGATATTTTAGTAACTTAAAACTAATTTAGAGTTTTGCTAAATTTAGTTAAATGATGAGAATTCACTGAATATCTAAATCATTTCAAGTAAGATAAAGTACTGGAACATTAATTGCTAAATGGGTCTAAGTTTGCCTAGTTTTGTCTTCTCATGAGAGGGAGACTAAAGATGTTTGGGTTTATTAGACATATGTCTTATACCATATTGAAGAAAGAAATTATACAAGGAGAAGATTTGTGTTTCTAGAGGCTATGTAATATTCCTAAGTTTGCCAGTCAGGAAATATTGATATGACAAACAGTTCATAATTACTTGATTTTTCATTTTCACTTGCTTTTTGGAGATTAAGGTTTTTAAGGGTTAAAATTGTAATATATATTATTAAAGCTACTGGGATAATTAGGGAAGCATTTCAGTATGCGAGGAAAGTGGGATGTGTGTTTTCAGTAAAGGAAGGTATGAGGAATGGAAATGCATTTTGCTTAGGGAAAAGAAAGTGGTTTTGTCCTAAGGCTGGTTATTTCTAAATGGGTAAGAAAAATGAGAGATAAACTAATATAGATAGAGAAAGTTGTGGAAGCTTTGTAGAAAGAGAGCCCTGAGAAAAGAACTTTGTGCATGATCAGGCTGGGATTGGATTGAATTTAACCGGGTAAGTGAATTTTGTTATTGAGGGTGAGCTGGTGCAGGATTGGAGTTTGGTTTTCTCTCTATTAAGACCACAAAGTTTTCTTGGAATGTTGAGCTACTTTTGATAACAGATTGTGAGTTTCTTTGCCTTCTAAATGATCTGTATTTGCCTTAAAAATCTTTTATTTTCGTTTTGGTTAAATGAATAATGTTTCACAGTGACCTATGATCCTATTTAACCAAGTGTTTTAAAACTGTTTGCTATGTAACAAACAACCCCCAAATGCAATGTCTTAAAAAATAATCATTATTATTACAGTTTTCAAAACACAAGGCTGAGAGGCAGCTTAACTAGGCCAGTTGGGATGACTGGGGCAAGCCCAATGACTTGGCACACCTGCATTCATTGCTTACCCTCTGGTAGCCTAGCCCAGGTGTGTTCTCATTGCCATGGCTGTGAGGGAGAGAGCAAGCCCAACTGTGCAAGTGCCTTTCCAGCTCTGCCTGTATCACACCTGCTAATATCTCACAGGCATAAGCAAGTTACACAATTGAACGTGGAGTCAAGGGTGGGGCTGAATATCCCATCCACAATGGGAAAGCCCAACAAAGTTAAATGACAAGCTGCATAGGTGGGTAAAATAATGGAGCCGATGTTGAAATTACTACAGAGGGAGACAGAAAATGAACATATATTATGAGAAGTAGTGATAACTACATAAGAAAAAAATAGTGTATGGAAATAATGTTAAGGTGGGGATAGGGGTGATGGAGGGTGCTACTTTTGATAGGATGGTCAAGGAAAACCACTTTGGTTAGGAGATATTTGAGGAGAGACCTTAATGTGAAGAGGGCCCATTTAGGGAATTTGAGGAATAGAGGCTAAAAGGAACAAAATTTTAAAATAATGAAATAAAGGAATAAGCAAACAAAAGTGAAAAGTAAACTCAGCTGGAAACTATGAACTTGTATTCCCATCAGCCCATATGGTTGCATGATCACTTTTATACATTTATTTAATGCATTTTCAGGATTGAAAAGATCCATGAACTTCATTTGCTGCTCATGTTGTTTACAGGACCTCTAGTCTGATGATGAAATCAGTTTTTCAGACTGAGGTGGTCACCACTTTTGTCTTTTTTTTTCCCCCTGCAATATCCTTTATTTATCATTTTTGTCTTTCCCTCAACTTGCTTTTTTTCCCTTTCCAGTTTTATAGAGATATAATCGACATACAGCACTGTACAAGATTAAGGTGTACAGCATGATGATTTGACTTACATACATCGTGAAATGATGACCACAATAATTTAGTGAACGTCCATCATCTCATGTAGCTACAAAATAAAAGCAAAAGATGGGCTTCCCTGGTGGTGCAGTGGTTGAGAGTCCGCCTACCGATGCAGGGGATATGGGTTCGTGCCCCGGTCCGGGAGGATCCCGCCTGCCACAGAGGAGCCTAGGTCCGTGCACCATGGCCCGCTGGGCCTGCGCGTCCAGATCCTGTGCTCCGTGGTGGGAGAGGCCACGGCAGCGAGAGGCCCACGTACTGCAAAAAAAATAAAAGAAAAAATATTTTTTTCCTTGTGATGAGAACTCTTAGGATTTACTCTCTCAACAACTTTCATATATAATGTACAGCAGAGTTCATTATATCTATTATGTTGTATATTACAGCCCCAGTACTTATTTATCTTATAACTGGAAGTTTGTTCTTTCTGACCACCTTCATTCAATTCTCCCTCCTTCTGCGCCCGTACCCCTGATTCCAGTAACCAGAAATCTGATTCTTTTTCTGTAAGTTTGTTTGTTAGTTGAAGTATAATTGATCTACAACACTATGTTAGTTCCTGGTACACAAATATTGATTTGATATTTCTATACATTTCAAAATGATCACAATGATAAATCTGGTTACCATCTGTCACCATATAAAGATACTATGTAATTATTGACTGTATTCCCCACACTGTACATTTCATCCCTGTGACTCATTTATTTCATAGTTTGAAGTTCTTACCTCTTAATTTCCCTCACTTATTTCACTCTTCCCCTACCACCCACCCTCACCTCTGGCAACCATCAGTTTGTTCTCTGTATTTATGACTTTGTTGCTGTTTTATTATATTTGTTCATTTGTTTTACTTTGGGGGTTCCACATATAACTGAAATCATACAGTATTTGTCTCTGTCTCATTTATTTCACTAAGCATAATACCCTCCATGTCCATCCATGTTGTTGCAAATGGCAAGATTTCATTCTTTCTTATGGCCGAGTAGTATTCCTTTGTATATATATATGTATATACATATATACATACACACACACACACACACACACACACACACACATATATATATATATATACACACACCACGTCTTCTTTATCCATTTATCTATCAATGGGCACTTGAGTTGCTTCCATGTCTTGGCTATTTGTGAATAATTCTGCAATGCACAGAGATGCATATGCCTTTTTGAATTAGCATTTTTGTTTTCTTTGGAAAAATACCCAGAAGTGGAATTGCTGGATCATATGATAGTTCTATTTTTAATTTTTTGAGAAATACCCACACTGTTTTCTATAATATCTGCACCAATTTACATTCCTGCCAACAGTGCTCAAGGGTTCCCTTTTCTCCACTCCTTGCCAACACTTGTTATTTGTTGTCTTTTTGGTGGTAGCCATTCTGACAGTGTGAGGTGATATCTTGTTGTGGTTTTGATTTGCATTTTCCTGATGATTAATGATGTTGAGCATTCTTCTTGTATCTGTTGGCCATCTGCCATATTTGTCTTTTCATAGCAAATGTATTAATGGATTTTATGTAACTAGGGAAAAAGTCAAATAGTTTGTATTGGGCATAGCCACTGAAAGATAAAATTGGAATCCTATAGCTAAATTTTTTGAACCTCCTCAAGACCAGCTCAAATGCTTGAAATAGTGAGTAGAATTAAAGCTTCCTGGTTTAGGAACTGCTCCATTAACAAAAAATATTGGGGAAAAAAAAAGCCAAATTTGTATGCAATAACTTAAAATTGCAATCAATTACATTTCTTTTTTAAAAGATATGAATCTACATGAAAAGTAAGAAAGTTTTTAGTATGTCATAATTAACATTCAAATGGGACCTCTTTGTTTCCTGGTGCGTGAGGAGAGGGGATTCAGAGTGCCGTTTAAAGGAGCTCCAGAGGCGGGAGCGAGCCACGGCCATCAGCGTGGACCCCAGAGACGGGCATGAGAAGGCTGCTGCGCTGCTGCTGCCACCAAGAAGCCTGTGTGCAAAC
>NW_006777418.1:77639-81914 GCF_000442215.2 Lipotes vexillifer | reverse complement strand
TCAGCGTGGACCCCAGAGACGGGCATGAGATGCTAAGGCTGCTGCTGCTGCCACCAAGAAGCCTGTGTGCAAACACAGGTCACTGTCCACACCTCCCCTCCCGGGAGCCTGTGCAGCCCACCACTGCCAGGGTCCCATGAGCCAGAGACAACATCCCCAGGAGAACGCACAGCATGCCTCAGGCTGGTGCAACATCACGCTGGCCTCTGCCACCACAGGCTCACTCCACATCCGTACCCCTCCCTCCACCACCCTGCCCCGGACTGAGCGAGCCAGAGCCCCTGAATCAGGGGCTTCTTTAACCCCGTCCTATCTGAGCGAAGAACAGGCGCCCTCAGGCTACCTACACTCATAGGAGGCTCCAAATCCAAAGCTGAACCCCGGGAGCTTTGATTGCAATTCAATGCAATCCCTATCAAACTACCACTGGCATTTTTCACAGAACTAGAACCAAAAATTTCACAATTTATATGGAAACACAAAGGACACCGAATAGCCAAAGCAATCTTGAGAAAGAAAAGCGGAGCTGGAGGAATCAGGCTCCCTGACTTCAGACTATACTACAAAGCTACAGTAATCAAGACAGTATGGTACTGGCACAGAAACAGAAATATAGATCAATGGAACAGGGTAGAAAGCCCAGAGATAAACCCACGCACATATGGTCACCTTATCTTTGATAAAGGAGGCAAGAATATACAGTGGAGAAAAGACAGCCTCTTCAATAAGTGGTGCTGGGAAAACTGGACAGCTACATGTAAAAGAATGAAATTAGAACACTCCCTAACACCATACACAAAAATAAATTCAAGGGCTTCCCTGGTGGCACAGTGGTTGAGAGTCTGCCTGCCGATGCAGGGGACACGGGTTCGTTCCCCGGTCCGGAAGGTCCCACATGCCGCAGAGTGGCTGGGACCGTGAGCCATGGCCTCTGAGCCTGCGCATCCAGAGGCTGTGCTCCACAATGGGAGAGGCCACAGCAGTGAGAGGCCCGTGTATCACAAAAAAAAAATAAAATAAAACAAAAAAAACTCAAAATGGATTAAAGACCTAAATGTAAGGCCAGACACCATCAAACTCTTAGAGGAAAACATAGGCAGAGCACTCTATGACATACATCACAGCAAGATCCTTTTTGACCCACCTCCTAGAGAAATGGAAATAAAAACAAAAATAAACAAATGGGACCTAATGAAACTTAAAATCTTTTGCACAGCAAAGGAAACCATAAACAAGATGAAAAGACAACCCTCAGTATGGGAGTAAATATATGCCAAGGAAGCAACTGACAAAGGATTAATCTCCAAAATTTACAAGCAGCTCATGCAGCTCAATAACAAAAAAACAAACAACCCAATCCAAAAATGGGCAGAAGACCTAAATAGACATTTCTCCAAAGAAGATATACAGACTGCCAACAAACACATGAAAGAATGCTCAACATCATTAATCATTAGAGAAATGCAAATCAAAACTACAATGAGATATCATCGCACACCAGTCAGAATGGCCATCATCAAAAAATCTACAAACAGTAAGTGCTGGAGAGGGTGTGGAGAAAAGTGAACCCTCTTGCACTGTTGGTGGGAATGTGAATTGATACAGCCACTACGGAGAACAGTATGGAGTTTCCTTAGAAAACTAAAAATAGAACTACCGTATGACCCAGCAATCCTACTACTGGGCATACACCCTGAGAAAACCATAATTCAAAAAGTCATGTACCAAAATATTCATTACAGCTCTGTTTACAATAGCCAGGACATGGAAGCAACCAAAGTGTCCATCAACAGATGAAGGGATAAAGAAGATGTGGCACACATATACAATGGAATATTACTCAGCCATAAAAAGGAACGAAACTGAGTTATTTGTAGTGAGGTTGATGGACCTAGAGACTGTCATACAGAGTGAAGTAAGTCAGAAAGAGAAAAACAAATACCACATGCTAACACATATGTATGGAATCTAAAAAAAAAGAAAAAAAAAGAAAAATAACCCACAAAACTTTCAAATGGGAGAAAAAAACGATATGGTGGTTAAAAATATTGGGTGGGCCAAAAAGTGCCTTCAGTTTTTTAAGTAAAACTAGAAGACACATTTTTCATTTTCACCAAGAACTTTATTGAACAACTTATTAACCTTTTTGTTCCACTACCTTCTGCCATTTTTCAGGCAACTTCATAATTCCATCTTCCCAAAACTTTTAATCTTTTTGAGCAAGTACTGTTCCAGCTGCCTTTTACAGTCTTCTACGGAATTGAAATTTTTTCCATTAAGAGAATTGTGTAAAGACCAAAATAAACGTAAATCCAAAGGTGCAATGTCTGGTGAATATGGCAGATGAATCAGAACTTCCCAGCCAAGCTGTAACAGTTTTTGCCTGGTCATCAAAGAAACGTGTGGTCTTGCGTTATACTGAAGCAAGATTATGCGTTTTCTGTTGACTAATTCCGGACGCTTTTCGTCGAGTGCCAGTTTCATTTGGTCTAATTAGGAGCAGTACTTGTTGGAATTAATTGTTTTGTTTTGGGGAAGGAGTTCATAATAGAGGACTCCCTTCCAATCCCACCATATACACAACATCACTTACTTTGGATGAAGACCAGCCTTCGGTGTGGTTGGTGGTGGTTCATTTCTCTTGCCCCACAATCTCTTCTGTTCCACATTATTGTACAGTATCCACTTTTCAAAGCCCGTCACAATTTGTTTTAAAAACGGAATGTTTTCATTACATTTCACTAGAGAATCCCAAGCAGAAATATGGTCATGAGGTTTTTTTCGCTTAACTTATGTGGAAGCCAAACATCAGAGTGGTTCAGATAACCAAACTGGTGCAAATGATTTTCAGCACTTGATTTGGGTATTTTGAGTATGTCAGCTATCTTTCGCGTGGTATAACATTGATTTTTTTTCACATGTTGTTTTGATTTGATCACTATCAACTTCAACTGCTCTACCTGACCATGGAACATTGATCAGTGAGAAATCTCCAGCATGAAACTTCACAAACCACTTTTGACACATTTGATCAGTCACAGCACCTTCTCCATACACTGCACAAATCTTTCTTTTTGCGTTTCAGTTGCATTTTTACCTTTCTTGAAACAATAAAGCATAATATGCCGAAAATATTGTTTTTCTTCCATCGTCAACAGTAAAATGGCTACATAAAAATTCACCAATTTTGATGTCTTTTTATAAATGCAGGCTGATATGACAGCTGTAACATACAATCTAACAAAATTGTTTCAAATGAAGTTAAAGACAACTAAGTGCTACTAGAGCCATCTTATGGAAAAAAACAAACGAACGTTTTGGCCCACCCAATATCATAAATATTATAGATTTTAATTTTCTAATCCGAAGTTTACTTGAAAATATTTTAGGACTTATTTTAGGAAATACATAAAAATTAATTTATAATCACTGTCACCCACCTCCTAGAGAAATGGAAATAAAAACAAAAATAAACAAATGGGACCAAATGAAACTTAAAAGCTTTTGCAGACCAAAGGAAACCATAAACAAGATGAAAAGACAGCTCTCAGAATGGAAGAAAATATTTGCAAACAAAGCAATTGACAAAGGATTAATCTCCAAAATATACGTGCAGCTTGATATCAAAAAAACAGACAACCTGATCCAAAAATGGGCAGAAGACCTAAATAGACATTTCTCCGAAGAAGATATACACATCGTCAACAAACACATGAAAGGATGCTCGGCATCACTAATCATGAGAGAAATGCAAATCAAAACTACAATGAGGTATCACACCAGTCAGAATGGCCATCATCAAAAAATCTACAAACAATAAATGCTGGAGAGTGTGTGGAGAGAAGGGAACCCTCTTGCACTGTTGGTGGGAATGTAAATTGATACAGCCACTGTGGAGAACAGTATGGAAGTTCCTTAAAAAACTAAAATTAGAACTACCATATGACCCAGCAATCCCACTGCTGAGCATATGCTCTGAGAAAATCATAATTCAAAAAGAGTCATGGGGCTTCCCTGGTGGCGCAGTGGTTGAGAATCTGCCTGCCAATTCAGGGGACACGGGTTCAAGCCCTGGTCTGGGAAGATCCCACGTGCCGCGGAGCAACTGGGCCCATGAGCCACAATTACTGAGCCTGTGCATCTGGAGCCTGTGCTCCACAAGAGAGGCTGCGATAGTGAGAGGTCTGTGCACCGCGATGAAGAGTGGCCCCCGCTTGCCACAACTAGAGAAAGCCCTTGCACAGAAACGAAGACCCAACACAGCCATAAATAAAT
>NW_006777418.1:73066-76252 GCF_000442215.2 Lipotes vexillifer | reverse complement strand
AATCCAAAAATGGGCAGAAGACCTAAATAGAAATTTCTCCAAAGAAGATATACAGAATGCCAACAGACACATGAAAGGATGCTCAACATCACTAATCATTAGAGAAATGCAAATCAAAACTACAATGAGGTATCACCTCACACGAGTCAGAATGGCCATCATCAAAAAATCTACAAACAATAAATGCTGGAGAGGGTGTGGAGAAAAGGGAACCCTCTTGCACTGTTGGTGGGAATGTAAATTGATACAGCCACTATGGAGAACAGTATGGAGGTTCCTTAAAAAACTAAAAATAGAACTACCATATGACCCAGCAATCTCACTACTGGGCATATACCCTAAGAAAACCATAATTCAAAAAGAGTCATGTACCACAATGTTCATTGCAGCACTATTTACAATAGCCAGGACATGGACGCAACCTAAGTGTCCATCGACAGATGAATGGATAAAGAAGATGTGGCACATATATACAATGGAATATTAGTCAGCCATAAAAAGAAACAAAATTGAGTTATTTGTAGTGAGTTGGATGGACCTAGAGTCTGTGATACAGAGTGAAGTAAGTCAGAAAGAGAAAAACAAATATCATATGCTAACACATATATATGGAATCTAAAAAAGAAAAAAAAGGTTCTGATGAACGTAGGGGCAGGACAGGAATAAACATGCAGATGTAGAGAACAGACTTGAAGACACGGGGAGGGGGAAGGGTAAGCTGGGACAAAGCGAGAGAGTGGCATGGACATATATACACTACCAAATGTAAAACAGATAGCAGCTGCATAGCACAGGGAGATCAGCTCGTTGCTTTGTGACCACCTAGAGGGGTGGGATAGGGAGGGTGGGAGGGAGACGCAAGAGGGAGGGGATATGGGGATATATGTATACGTATAGCTGATTCACTTTGTTATACAGCAGAAACTAACACAGCATTGTAAAGCAATTTTACTCCAATAAAGATGTTAAAAAAAAATGACTTCAGTTAGATATCTCTTAGTAGGTGAATCAAAAGACCTTGCAAGTACTCACCAATAGCTAAATTTCATTGAGTTTTCTCAGTTTTTATCTTTCTTATCATCTCTACAATTTTGATATTGTGGCCCACCTCTTCTTGCTATAAATCCTTCTTGGATTTCTTTGTCATCCCACTCCAAGCACACTGGTTCCTGTCCTAGGCTTCCTACCTCATGTCCATTTGGCTCTTCCCTAAATGAGAACGTTTCCTCACTGTTCTATTCTTGGCCTGCCTTTCTTTCTTTACGATCCTTTTCTCCTGTGTCATCTACACATTGAATGTAGATAATTGCTTCTGTGTAGGAAGCTCTTAAGTGTTCATCTTTTGTCCTGGACTCTCACTGGGGTTTCATTCCTTAATTTCTAACTATTTCCAGATAAATTACACTGTGTCCTGGATATTTCCCCCTAGATTTCAAATCTCATGGAATCAAGCAAATACTGAACTCCTTATCATCTCCTATGAAAGCAATGCCTCATTTTTATATTTCAGTTATTATGAATGACAAAATCTTGGAATTATTTTATTTATCTTTTCCACTATAGTTAGTTTCCAAGGCTTCATGCCTTTCTATTCGTTTAAACTGCCATGACCTAGTTGAGATCCATAATTGCCACCTGCCTTAATCTCAACAATGACATCCTGGTGCTCTCTAACTCTGGACTGTCTCACCCCACTCCATCCTGGTCAGTGCCTCCTATCTGTATGTTTCAGCTTATTTGCATTAACAGATAGTTTGGGTAGAGTAGGCAAGACAGAGTGACAGCGAGTGGCCTTAGAACTGCACACTGAGGTGGCTTAGGCTCTGGGAAAGGGCTTCACAGAAGCGGCAACACCCACAGGGTCACACAGCCTCCAATGCAGCCAATGGTTCACAAAGGGAGGATAGAGAATAGAAGCAGGAAATCGAGACAGTGAATATTCAATAGTCCAGAGAGGCAAAGAATTCATATCTGGGAGGTCTTTCCAATCCTGTCTAAGGCTCAGGAATGGAGAGGCTGCACTAAACAAAGGAGGGGAGTGGTATCATGTGCTATCATGTGGCTCCTGTGCACAGGACCATTAAGAGCAGACCCCAGCACTTCATCTGGGAAGCCTGTCTTCTGCAGCCTTCATCTTGACCCACCTCGCACTTCACTGCCTGACCTGATCTTTTTGTTTTGTTTTGTTTTGTTTTTTTTGCGGTACGCTGGCCTCTCACTGTTGTGGCCTCTCCCGTTGTGGAGCACAGGCTCCGGACGAGCAGGCTCAGCGGCCATGGCTCACGGGCCTAGCCGCTCAGCGGCACGTGGGATCTTCCCGGACCGGGGCACGAACCCGTGTCCCCTGCATCGGCAGGCGGACTCTCAACCACTGTGCCACCAGGGAAGCCCCCTGACCTGTTGTTGACTAACCTTGATCCTTGGACTCATTACATATTTATAGACTGACAGTTGCTGCCAGTCCTGACACTTAATCTGATCTCTGGCCCTGAGTCTGGCTTCTTTCCTCACCCACAGTTTGCACTTACTCCCTTTGATGATACTGCTTTCCTCTCAGCCAAACATCTCCCTGGACACAGACTCATCTGCAGGTCCTGACTCAGCTCTCCGCAGCGAAAGATATATACAGAACTGTTAATTAGGTATAAGATTGTTAGATAATGAAAGAGAGAGAAGAGAGCTCTAAGGTATTTCGGAGGTAGTTATTCCAGGAAGTGGATATAACCCCAAGGATTGAGTGAGCAAAGGGACAGACTTGGAAACTTAGAAGTGGGGTCCTCGAGATGAAACACGGACCTCAGAGGAAGCTGTGTCTCCAAGTTGGGAGAAGCATACTTAGGAGGGGGAACGATTAGGTTGGTTCTGATGTCTCTGAGATGGTGAGATGATATTGATTCTGCAAGTTGCGGAAAATGCAAGGCAGATTCAGGTGCTGCTGTCGGCTGAAGGAGGGTTGCTGTGGTGACAACAGAAGGAAGTAGCCAGGCAGCTTCATGGGGAGCAAACATAAAGAAGCAAGCCTCTTCTTCCCCTTCCAGCCCCTCTAGGGCCCCCTTTTGGCAAAACCTAAATAGGAGCCAGCTGCCAATGCCCAATGTGGTTTGTAATGTGCCCCAGCATCATAGAGCTGCACATTGAAGGGTAGGTTTGGAGCTGATTGGCAATAATTCAATACCGGGCAGGAAT
>NW_006777418.1:53968-73033 GCF_000442215.2 Lipotes vexillifer | reverse complement strand
AGGAATGCCTTTTCTTCGTTCCACAAATATGTGAGTGTCTACCTTGTTCTAGGCACAGAGGATAGAACAATGAACAAAACAATAATAATATTTCCTCCTGGAGTATCTTACATTATATTGTATTATATTATTACATTATAATGAGGAAAGATAGGTGGACAAAACATAAGTAAAAAACATAGCATGTCAGGTGGTAAGTGCTCTGAGGAAAGGTAAAGCAGGGAAGGTGATAGGAGTGCTGAGGGGTGGGAAGGGCAGGTATCAAGGTTAACTAGGCTGTTCAAGGAAGGGGTTGAGAAAATGACACAGAGTAAACAAAGATGGAGGGACTGAGTCACGAAAATATGTGAGGAAAGAGCTTCTAGATAAGGGTAGGGTGGAGGGGAAGGCCGATTGTGTAGGGCCTTATCTGCCATCAGAAGGGGTGTGGCCATTACCATGGTGATGTGGGCAGCATATTAGCAGCTTTGGAGCACAGAAGTGACACGATCTCACGTTTCTGAAGGATCCTTCTGGGTGCTCTTTTGAAATTAGATTCTCCTCCCTGGATTCATCTTGGCCCAGCCATCAGCAACCTAATTCTGGGTCTAGAGTCTGGCCTTCCAAATGCATCCTTTTTTGTCTCTCTGTACCTGCCTTTCAGAGTACTTCCGTGGGCGCCCAGCCGAGGTTCAGATGCCTCTTCTCCTGCGCCTGCAACTTCACAATCACGGTCTCTGTGTTTTGTACCCTCTGAATAGCCTCTCCTCCAGTTGGTCTTGGTATATTAACCTACATCTCTGGTGGTGCGCTCAGCCTTGTGCGAGTTGGGGGTGGCTTCTCATGCAACATTTGTTCATTCTCTCAACAAACATAAATTGAAAACCTATGTGACAAGTACTCATGTACTGAGGATAAGACAGTGAACTAGATACATCAGTGCCCTGTTCTAGAGGTAGCAGTGATAGAGGAGACAAAAATTTTAAAAACCTGTAAAGAAGATAATTTCAGAGAGTGATAAATGACATGAAGATAACAAGTTGGCTGTGACAGAGTATGACAGCTGGCTACTGGAGACTGAAAGGTCAGGGAAGTCCTCTGATTAGGCCTTAGATATGAGCAGAAACCTGAATGATAAGCAGTCAGCCATGTGAAAATCTGGGGTCAGCAAACACTGATGGGCGTCAGCATTTGAGAGTCCTCTTAATCTGGGAAATGGTCATTTGAGATATTTAGAGCCAGAGGAATGTGCTTGAAAATCCCTTATTGTACATCTCTCTCTCTCTCTCTCTCTCCCTCTCTCTCTCTCTCTCTCTCTCTCTCTCTCTAGTATTTAACTGAGACCACAGAGTAATTGATGTTTTAACGCTTTCTGATAAGGCATCACATTCAGATACTTTTCCTTCTCAAATATGTGAACTAAAATATTACCTGCCGTATCAGTAAACAAAGGATGTTGCAGCCATCAAGCCATCATGTTACAGCCACCCAGGTGGTGAGCCCCAAGGGAACTCAGGATGGAGACAAAGGGACTGTACCCTGCCAAGTCCATCTAGCAGTCAGCTGCTGCAGCTATCCCCTGACGCTGCACCCTGAGGAAACTCAGGGTGAGAAAACACAGGATACTGACCCCAGATAGCTGAGGTACATATCAAAGGAATGATTTTAGTGAGCCTAGACTCTTGCATCTTCCCATACATAGAAAAGTGCTAAATTCCTTAACTTGAGATAGCTACTTTTCTTTTATTAACAGTAATCTTTTGATGTTCTGACTACTTGGTCTTTTTTTGCAAAAACTCCTATATATACTGGCTCTCCCCCTTGCCTCTTCAGAACAGTATCTTAGTGAGATGCTGTGTCCCAGGCTTGAAGTCCTCAGAATGTCTGTCAAATTCTCAACTTTTAGGTTGTGCACTTTTTTTTCAGTCAACAAATATTTTACCAAGTATCCTGTGTAGGGATATTAAAGAACCATGTGGAATCTCTTAACTCAGGTTCATCTGATCCTCAGGTGTATCCCTTATTGGACCCCAAATTAGCAGAGCCTTTTAAAATATTGTTTCAAGATAATTATATTGATACATTCATAGAAAGTTGCAAAAAAATTTCATGGAGTTCCCACATCCCGTTCACCCAGTGCTCCCCAAAGGTAACATCCTGCAATACCAAAACCAGGAAATAAATATATGGGTACCATTCATGGTAGCAATGCTTATTCAGATTTCACCAGTTTTATGTGCACTCATTTGTGTGTGTGTGTACAGTTTTATGCAATTATATGTAATCACTACCACAAGCAAGATGCAGAAGTGTTCCAAAAACATAAGGTCCTTTCCTTCTATCCATTTGTAGCCACACCTATCCCTCTACCCCATTCCTAACCCTTGGCAACTTCTAATCTGTTCTCTATTTCTATAATTTTGTTATTTCAAGAATTTTTTATAAATGGAATCATAGTTTTCACTCAGCTTAATTCTCCTGAGATCCATCCAAGTTGTTGCATGTATCAATAGTTTATTCCTTTCATTGCTGAGTAGTATTCCATGTTATGGGTGTACAGCATAGTTTAACCATTCATCTGTAGGAAAACATTTGGGTTGTTTCCAGTTTTTGACCATCATGAATAAAGCTATTATGAACATTCATGTATGAGTTTTTGTGTGAGCACATATTTCCCTTGCTCTGGGATAAATGTCCAGGAGCATAACTGCTAGTTCAGATGGTAGGTGCATATTTATTTTATTATTATTTTTTAGAAACTGCTAAACTGTTTTCCAGAGTGACTATGCCATCTCACTTTCCCACCACTGATGCATAAATGATCCAGTTTCTCCACATCCTAACATTTTGAGTTATCACTTATTCTTTTTATAGCCATTTTGATAGGTATGTAGTGGTAGATCATTTGTGGTTTTAGCCATTTCCCCAATGGCTAATGATGTTGAGCATATTTTCATGTTCTTATTTGCCACCTGTATATCCTTTTCAGGAAATGTCTGTTCAATTCTTTTGGCTGACTTTTGAGAATTCACATATGTTTGTATATCAATTCTCCACCAAGATTGGGACCTTGCTTACAAACTTCAGTTGGCTGTAATTCTAGGAAGAGAAATTCATCCATGTGCATATGCAGTTTCCCGAAGCATTACAAAAGAATATCCACTATAATGACATTTCCAGTACACCCCTCTTCACCAGTTTAGAAGAATAAATTAAGTTTACATCTTCCTTTTTTTTAATGTTCCAAGTATACAGCATATAGTTGAATGTAACGAAACTCAGTCTCCTTGGTTCAAAATCTCCAAAGCTGATTTGTTTTTAGACTAAAAGCATTTCAATTAGTATGAGTAAGAGAAGTGTTATTATACTTGGTTCATAGTTATCTTCTTACTTTATTTAGACAGATTTCTTATTTTGGGAAAAAAGATACATGCTCACTGTAAAAAAAAATTTTTTTAAGCTTGAGAGAACAGAGAAAATACATATTATCCGAAGTTTCATTGTCTAGGTAGAGACAATCACCGTTAACATTTGGTGAGCATACACCTAGATTTCTTTCTGTATATATATTCTCTGCACACTTAAAACACATCCACAATTTATATAATTGATATATTATTCTCACTTGTTTCTCATAAGTGTATATCACTGACTTCTTTCCATATTAGTATAGGTCTTCATTATTTTTAAAACTTGCATAGTAACTCATTGTGTGTGTGTGTGTGTGTTTACTTAACCATGTTCCCTATAATGGACATTTAGATTGTTTCTAATTTTATGCTATTATAAACAATGCTTTAATGAATGTGCTTGTGGGATAGCTTGTTGAATATTTACAGTTATTTTCTTAGAGTAAATTTCAAGAAGTGGGATTGCTGAGCTAAGTCATATGCACAAGTATGTGCACATATATATATATATATATATATATGTCAGTTTGTACATGTTTACAAACTGCCTTTTAGAAAGATCGTGTTGATTTAAATTTTCACATACACTACCTGGGTAAGGTTCTTGTAAACTTCTTAATCTTTTCCTTGTGTCTCCCTTCTAACAAATTTCTCTCTTTTATTTTTTTCTTAAGGATTGGAATACATATCCAAATGACTTTTGACCCTTTATAATCTTTAAACTGTTAACTGAGATAGGTGTGCAGGGCTTTATGAGGCTAGGTCAGGAAAAGTCCTGTAGAATGGCCATCTTCTAGACCTCTTCCTCCAAAAAACCTTTCAGGAACGTGGTGTACTTCAATGGCTTTGTTATCTGAACATCTAGCTTAGTTCCACAATAGTGACCTCACATGGGGAATGATAAGGACAAGCAGCATGGCAATGACATTTACTTGTGGACAGAGGAATTACAATTAGGAGGAAAAAGAAATGTCCACCTAACACTAGATAAGAATTCAGTTACAACATGTGTCTTCTTTTTTATTTCCAACAGTTTCTCAGAATTTTTCTCATTGTTCTCTTTAGCAAATAAAAGCTGATACTTCTAAAATTTCAGCAGCACACTCTCCCTCACCCAATTCCACAGTGTTTTCATGGATTGTAGAAAACTAGTGTGAAGTGTTTGGAAGATACTTAAGGCATATTTTTGGAGTGAGTTCTGGAAGTTCCTGTACTTTAAATTTATGGTGCTAGATATAACAGTGGAATTTTCTAGCTACTGTATATCTGGCTTCTTATTAATAATAGTACAGTAGCAAAATACCTGATTATAGAAAGCTTTTCCTTTTTCTAGGCATTTTAGCTTCTATTAATTTCTCTGTTCAGGTATTCTGAGCTGGATTTCCAATGTCATTAGCCAAATGCAAGAGGAGCAGGTGGGATGGTGGAGTGGAGTCAGCCAGAAGTAACAGGTTCCATCTGTTTCTGCAGAAAATTAGTTGTGTCTCACCTTGGACGAATCCACAGCATTGCAGCTTCATTATCTTAAAGACTGAGAGATTGAATTGTGACATAATAAAGGCCCTTCAAATATGAGATTATATAAAAATAATTCATAAACTCATGTAAATATAACATTTTACACTGTATTTGCCTGGCATTCTACTTGCAAAGGAAAACCTTTAAACCTTAAAAAAATCTGGATGACTATACACAAAATGCGCTAAAATGATACAAGAATTAATAGAAAGTCATCATTTGCCATGCAGAAAGAAAAAGTTTAAACTACACCCCTACATCTTAAATCCTTAAGAGGGTTATTAATTATAGTTCTCCAAACTTCACATGCAGCATCTCTGTGACCTCAGGCCTTTGGCCCTATTTCTATATAAGACCAAACGCGGGGGAGGGAGTGGGTCTGAAAACTCTCTAATTTTTGTTTAAGGTCAGCCATTCTGTGTAAGCTCAGGGGTATCTAAGTATTTTTTGGAAGGCGCTCCGCAGCTTCCGGACCGGTTGACTCTCTAAAGGATGAAAGACGGCTCCGTCTACATAACTTGACCAAAAAAGAGTGTGATCTCAGATGCAGAGAAGGGGGCGTGGAATTATAACCCAGAGTTTACTCTTTACTTCCCTCTCTGGATTTGCAGCCGGGAAGTTAAGACACCAACGGCGCGTCCTCGCCAAGCGCTCGGAGGACCGGGCGGGGCAGTTACAGGCACCGAGACACTCAGGGGGGTCGGACCCAGGAAGCCGGCAACGCCCGGGCTCTGCCTGTACCTGCGAACCTGTAATAATAAGTGGGCGCTCCCTGGGATCCCCTCGGGACGCCTCCAGCCTAACAGGGAAAAGGCTAGAATCTGACGCCAGCTTTACTTAGGTTTAGGACCGCCCCGCCCGCGTGGGGGCGTGTCTCCTCGGTTAGGGGCGGGGCGTTCCTGGCCCGGAGTAACCGCTGCGACCCCTGGCGCCCCGTCCTCTTCTCCACACCCGGCTCCGGACTGCCTGTGGGGCGGGGTCGTAAAACGCCTGGGACTCCAGGTACCCGTCCCGTTGCCAGGCGACGGGGGGAGGAGGAGGGGCTGAGGAGAAAGAGGAGCGGCTCTCGGCCCGACAGGGGAAAGCGTAGGAGAGGCGGCCGCGCAGCCGCCCTACCACCCTTCTGGGCCTCGCGCTCCGACCCAACCCTGGAGCCTGCGCTGCGCATGCGTCGCACGAGCGGCCGCCTCCGCCTCTAGTAGGGCTCGCGGCGGGTCTGAGCGTCCGGACCCGCGGTCGGAGCCGCCCAGGAGCCGGTGAACCGAGTGGTCTCGTCAGAAGGGCACGGGAGGGCAGGCTCACGAAGAAGGAGCGCCGCGTCCACCGCGGCTGAGAAAAATGGTGTTCGAGTCGGTGGTCGTGGACGTGTTGAACCGGTTCTTGGGGGACTATGTGGTGAACCTGGACAAGTCCCAGCTCAATCTGGGCATCTGGGCAGGTAACGAGACCGCCGCTGCCCCTCCATCTCGACTCCCTCCCGGGATCCCGTTGCCGGAGCCCGGCCCTGCCTTCGTGGGGCCTCGGGCCCCTCGCTGCCACCTGCCGCCGCCCTCGTTGGGGTCAGATTACATAGAGCCGGGCGGCAGTTGCGGGGCCTCCGCCGGCAAGTTATTTTTTTGCCGGAGGGGAGTGGGGTCTCGGGTGCGGGATGAAAAGGGCCCCCCTTTTCCGCTGAGGGGACCCGCAGTGGACTCCAGGGTTCTGGAGTTCACATTCCACAGAGGCGCCCTTTTCTGCCTCTCGCGGTCGGGTTTCAGCTGTGCTGGGCGAGGGGCGGCCACGAGACACACCTGGACTTGGTCTGGTCCCTGTCATTTTACCCCCCTTGGGTTGTGACGGAGGCCCCGGGCAGCCCACGGAGTGTCGCACGCCGCCTCGCACGTGAAAGCAAGGCGCTGTGACCGAAGACGCCCTCTTCCTTCCTCGCCCAGTCTCCGGGTACCGCTAAACTCTGCTGGTTTCTCGGCTCCCCTTTCCGGCCTCACCACCTGGAGTCCCGGTGGCTCGCCTGGGTTCGGCTGATAACACAGAGCGAAAACTCCTGGGCAGAATTACTCGAACGGTTGGTTGTGTGTTTTCAATTCACGACCTGACCCAGCAGGGTGTCACGCTTGTTAAGGCTTTGGGGTTTTGTGGGTCACAGTGAGTTACTGAATTTTTTAAGAAACTAGGTGCGCTGTGCAGCATCTCAGACCTATAAAAGACGGGAATGAACCTGTCCTTAGGTTGCTGAGATGGTGAAGGACCGACGCTTTACTTTGTGTCCGTTTATTCTGGTGCGCTTCCTTATTTGGAGTTTGATTTTTAGTGCTTCCACTGTTTTTGTATTATACTTTTATCTATTTTAAACACCCATTAGAAATTAGATTCCTTTTCTTTATGAAATGCGTCTGCCAGGCCAAAGCTAGAGTTAATTTTTGTGTGTGAGTAGTATATTGTTTCTTTTTTTCTTTAATTTTACTGTTCTTGAATATGCCCCTGCAGCCTTCTTCTAAAGTACTTATTTATCTTAATATTTCTCCTTTATGAAATAGCGTAAATAGATAATTTAGTTTGATAAAGAAAACCTCTTGTTACTACTGTTGGCATCTAGTACCTTGATAGAGAGTGGGACTACAAGAACTAAGGACATAAATGCTAGCTCATCACTCTGACTAGTACCAGAAATTTGCAGATGGTTTAAACTGTGTTGCTTCTCATTTGCAAAATAAAAATGATAAAACTGGTCTCCACCTACCTCATTAGGAAGCCTTGAGAACATTGTGTTGTGCTTTGACCTATACTGGAAAATGGCTTCTACATTCAAGGTGGAGGTTTGTGTAGAGTGTGATTTATCAACGGATTTGTTCATTTAAAATTTGCATACACTAAATTCACTCTTGTGATGTACAGTTCTGTCAGTCTTGACAAATGCAAGGAAGCAAGTATCCACCACCACAATCTTGATACAGTAAAATTACACAAAGACCTCAAAATTTCCTCTGCTGCCCCTTTGTAGTCTCCCACCCAACCCCCATCCCTTCTCCCGGCAACCCCTGATCCATCCCTACAGTTTTGCCTTTTCTAGAGTGCCATATAAACGGAATTATGTGGTATGTAGCTTTTGGGGTCTGATTTCTTAATTTCACTCCTTTCACTTATACAAATGAATTTGAGAGGCATCCATTTGTTGCATGCATCAGTATTTCATTCCTATATTTTTGAGTAATATTTTATTGTATCAATGTCCTGTAAATGTTTATCCGCTCACCAGTTCAGGGACATTGCAGTTGTTGGTGATTATGAATAGAGCTACTATAAACATTCATGTATACGTTTTTGTGTGGACATAAATTTTTATTTCTTTTTGGGATTTCGAGGTTTCATGGTAAGGGAATACTTTAATCTATATGAAATTATGGAACTGCTTTTCAAGTGGCTATATCATTTCACTATCTCACTAACATTGTATGGGTGTTTAGTTGCTCTACACTCTCACTAGCACTTAGTATCGTCATTTAAAACACTTTAAGCTTTTCTAATAGGTAAATAGTGGTAAAGCCTTGTGGTTTTAATTTGTATTTCCTTAGTGATTGAGGGTGTTGAGCATCTTTTCATGTTATTCCTTGCTGTTTGTATATTTCTGTTGGTGAAATGTCTGTTCAAATCTTACTCATTTTAAGTGGATTATTTTTCTGTTGAGATTTAATTCACATACCATCAAATTCACCCTTTTAAAATGTACAATTCAGTGTTTTTTAGTATAGCCACAAAATAGTGCAACTGTCACCACTATCTAATTCCGGAACATTTTCAACACTCCAAAAATAAATCTTATACCTATAAACAGTCAGTACAGATTTATCCCCACCCTTCCTCTGGCAACCACTAATCTACTTTCTGTCTTCTGTGGATTTGCCAATTCTGGACATTTCATTTAAATGGAATCACAGGGGCTTCCCTGGTGGCGCAGTGGTTAAGAATCCACTTGCCAATGCAGGGGACATGGGTTCGATCCCTGGTCCGGGAAGATCCCACCTGCCACGGAGCAGCTAAGCCCGTGTGCCACAACTACTGAAGCCCGTGCGCCTAGAGCCCGTGCACCGCAACGAAGAGTAGCCCCTGCTTCCTGCAAGTAGAGAAAGCCTGCACACAGCAACAAAGACCCAACGCAGCCAAAAACAAATAAATAAAATAAAATAAATAAAGTGGAATCAATATACATGGCCTCTTTTTCTGGCTTCTTTCCCTTAATTTTATATTTTATATTTAATTTTATATTGTAGCGTGTATCAGTATTTCATTCTTTTTTGTGACTAATATTCCATTATATGGATATAACTCATTTTGTTAATCCATTCATCAGTTGATGGACATTTAAGTTATTATTTTTCCTTTTATGAGTAATGCTGCTGTGAACATTCATGTACAAGTTTTTCGTGAGCGTGTATTTTAAATGCTCTTGGGTATATATCTAGAAGTGGAATTTCTGAGTCATATGGTAACTTTTTTAGACTTTTTAAGGAACTTCCAAACTCTTTTTCCAACGTGTTTTCTTAATTGTTGAGTATTGAAAGTTCTTTAAATATTATGGATACAAGTCCTTTGTAAGATACGTGATTTAAAAATACTTTCTCCCAGTCTTTTCCAAGTCTGTCTTTTGCAAAATAAAAGTTTAAAATTTTGATCAATTACAGTTTATCAAAAAATTTTTGTGTCATGCTTTTTTTAATTTTATTTTTGGCTGTGTTGGGTCTTCATTGCAGTGCACGGGCTTCTCATCGCGGTGGCTTCTCTTGTTGTGGAGCACTGGCTCTGGAGCGCGTAGGCCCAGCAGTTGTGGCACATGGGCTTAGTTGCTTCACAGCATGTGGAATCTTCCCCGACCAGGGCTCGAACCTGTGTCCTCTGCATTGGCAGGCAGGTTCTTAACCACTGCACCACCGGAGAAGTCCCAATGTCATGCTTTTCATGAGTCAGTTATATCTGAAATCTTTAACCCAAAGTCACAAAGATTTTCTCTTATGTTTTATTCCAGAAGTTTTATAATTTTATATTCTACATTTTTGTAAATGTAAAATTTCTGATCCATTTTTGTATAAAGTGCAGTATAGGTTGAAGGTTGGGGTTTCTTTGTTTGCATGTCGATACAAATGTCCAGTTTTTCTAGCACGAGTTGCTTAAAAGAATATCCTTTCTCCATCGAATTATCTTTGAACATTTGTAAAAAAAATCAGTAAACTTTATATTTTATGGGTTTATTTTTGAACTATATCTGTTTCAACGATCTGTGTGTCCATCTGTTCACCTATACCATGCTTATCTTGATAACTGTAACTTTATAGTGTCTTGAAATCAGGTAGTGTGATCCCTCTCATTTTGGTGTTTACCACATTTTAAAAATAATGTGTTAGTGTTTTATGTATCAAAGTTGGTTATATTTTGTTAAATGAAGCTTTAAATAATAGCTAGAATTTTAAAAAATTCTTGGAGAATTTAGAAAGCAATAGTTTTTGTTTGTTTGTTTGTTTTTTGCGGTACGCGGGCCTCTCACTGTTGTGGCCTCTCCCGTTGCGGAGCACAGGCTCCGGACGCGCAGGCTCAGTAGCCATGGCTCACGGGCCCAGCCGCTCCACGGTACGTGGGATCTTCCCGTACCGGGGCACGAACCTGTGCGCCACCAGGGAAGCCCAAAGCAATAGTTTTCTGAGAAACTTAGAGGATTAAAAAATTCTTTGAAAATTTCAATAATAGAAGCTAAATGCTACATAGGAAAAATGTTAAGATGATGGGCTTAATATTTTATGGTCTAATATCAGAAGGATCTGTTAGTTTTAAATGTATGGTTTTGTTAGGTTTCTGTGTATAATCCAGCCAATTTCACTATTGGCATATGAATAGTATGAATTAGTATACAGGAGTTAAATGGATGGTTTCATATCTAATAATGGAAAAATTGTTTCAGAGATGGCTCTTTGGAAATTAGAATTCATTTTTCCTTAGAAACATTGTTATATGTGAATGGAGTTTACAAAAACTAATTATAGTGCAGCAGAACAGTGCTACTATACTGGGTCCTGTACAGTATGTAGACTGAGTGCCAGAAGCATCTATTTTGTGGAAGGAGAAAGACGAATTGAGTTTTTTCTCAAACTCTTGGCAAATTCTGATGTTGGTAAAGTATACTTTTTATACAGTGTTATTTACACCCTTCCACCCACCCTTTCTGTGTATCATCTGTTTAGGGAGGTGGTAGTATTTATACTTCATAGACTTCATCTGAAGTTCGCCTCCCTACTTTGGTAAACCATCTAGCATTTAATATTTCCTTCAAGAGCTAGGCTGCATCAGAATCAGTCGTACATGCTTGTTAGAAATACAGATTTTTTTGGAACCACTTCCCAGACATTATAATTCATTTATCTAGAGTAGGACACCAAAAAAGTTTTTTTTTAAACAAATGACACAGGGGATTGTGATGTACAACTGGGTGCATTTGAAGAGCACTTTCAGGGCAAAAATACTAGAAATTCAGGGGCAGAAGTAATAGTAAGTGTGGCTTGTATGATAGAATTATCATTTGTAACATAGAGCGTACCTCTTAATGTTACCTCTCACTTTCTCGTTGTTTGCTCCAGAATTACAGTACTTGGGCAAATTAAAAAATTTTGTTATGCCTGACATCTTTATGTAACATTAGAAACTCAGATTTCTTCTTCTTAAACTAACTTGCATATTCTGTTTTTGAAATGTTAATCTCTCAGTTTTCTCTTTATATACAGTCTTATATTCAGTGGCCTCTTAATGCATACCCCCAGTATAACAGTAACTCTATAGGAAGATGAAGATTCAGCCAGAGCACAGTTCCTGATTTTAAGAAGTCATTCTTCTGTGAAAGGAATATACTGGGAAACCAAACAAATGATTCTCTAGTGGAATTGCCAATTAAATATTGGTTTTTCTTTTATGTCCTTGTTACCGAACCAAATTTCCATCTGCTTGCTGGCATGCAGTAAAGCCAATCTACTGACACTGGGTTGTGGTAAAAGAAAGTGTAGCATTTATTGCAGGGCGCCAAGCAAGGAGTCCAGGGCAGCTAGTGCTTAAAAGACCTGAACTCTCCAAAGGCTTTCAGGGAAAGGTTTATAAAGACAGGGTGAGGGAGGGATTTGTGAGATATGTGAACAGCTCGTGGACATTCTTCTGATTGGTTGGTGGTGAGGTTATTGAGAGTCAGCATCATCAACCTGGAGGTTCCAACCAGTCTGGGGTCTCTGTGATTGTGGGCAGCATACAGTTAACTTCTTCCACCTGGTAGGGGTTTCAGTATCTGCAAACAGCTCAAAGGACATGGCTCAGAATATTATCTATAGCCCTTGAGGAAGAACTAAAAGTCCTTGACTTTGTTAATGGCTAACTGTTATTATTTTGCCTTGCTTGACTGTTTTCCTTTCTTTCTGCATTTTCTCAATTCTCTGATTAAATTTATTCTTTGACTAAAGTTTTTCTACAGACAAAAGTCAGGCGGAGGACATGGGTGGGTGTCTATCCTGGGAAGGCCTCATAGGGTCCTGCTTGGTTACATTCTAAGATACTTTCATAAAACTTTAGAGTTGAAAGGGAACATTTTATTATGACAAGTAGTCAAACATACATCAGTGTTAAAAGATTTTACAGTCTATATCCATATACCCACAATCTAGTGATGTGTTTTGATTCCCTTACTTCCTTTTGTGTATAGTCTATAGATATTTCCTTTGTGGTTCCACAGGGATTACATATAATATATTAACGTTATAACAGTATATTTTAAACTGATACTGACTTAAATTCAATTGCATACAGTAACTTTACTCCTTTACAGCTTGCCTCCCCATCTTTGTTATTGATGTAAAAAAAAAAAATTACATCTTTATATAGTATGTATCTAGTAACATAGCTTTATAACTTTTTAATCTTTTTGTCTGTTAAACCCTGTAAAAGAATATAAAATGGAGTTAAAAAGTTGAACCACAATAGTACTGTTTTTATATTTGCCCATGTATCTTTGTTTATTGGGGAACTTTATATTTTTATATGGCTTCATGTTAGCACCTAGCATCCTTTCTTTTTAACTTGAAGGACTCCCTTCGAAACTTCTTGTAAGGCAGCTCTGCTGGTAATGAACTCCCTCAGCTTTTGTTTATCGAAGAATATCTTAATTTTCCCCTCATTTTTCCTGGATATAATGCTCTTGATTGACAGTTTTTGTTTTAATTCAGCACTTTAAATATATTATTCCCCTGTTTTCTGGCTTGCAGTGTTTCTGCTGAGAATCTACTGATAATCTTATTGAGGATCCTATGTACATGTCAAGTTGCTTTTCTCTTGTTGCCTTTAATAGTCTCTCTTTGATTATTGTGTTTCTTGTTTGAGATTCTTGAATTTATATATCCATGTCTTCAAATTTGGGAGGTTTCTGGCTATGATTTCTTCAAATAAGCTCTCTACCCCTTTATCTGTCCTCCTTGTGGACTCCCATGATTAACGATATATTGACCCACTTAATGATGTCCCATAAGTCCCTTAGCCTCTGTTCACTTTTCCTCATTTTTTTTTTTTTTACTCCTAACTGTATATTTTCAAATGACCTGTCTTCAAGTTTTCTGATTCATTCTTTTGCCTGTTCAAGTCTCCTTTTGATTTTCTCTAGTGAGTTTTCAATCCAGTTATTCCTTATATCTCTGTTGGTGTGTGTGTGTGTGTGTGTTTTCTACTTTCTTTAAAGACTTGTTGTAGTTGATCTCATGTACATACAACATTGAATAAATTTAAGGTGTGCAACATGTTGGTTTGATACATTTATATATTGCAGTATGGTTACCACCATAGCTTTAGCTGACACCTCTATCAATTCACATCAATATCGTTTCTTTTCTGTGGTGACAGTGTTTAAGATTTAGTTTCTCAGCAGTTGTTGAAATATATAATACACTATTTTGACTATAGTCACCATGTGCTACATGAGATCTCCATAACTTAATTATCATAGTTGCAAGTTTATGTCCTTTAACAACATCTCCCCAATTCTCCCACATTCCAGTCCCTGGTAGCCACCATTCTACTCTGTTTCTGCAAGTTTGGGTTTTTTAGATTCTTCACATAAATGATGTCGTACAGTGTTCATCTTTCTCTATCTGGCTTATCTCACTAACCATAAGCCCCTCAGAGGGAGTCCATCCTTGTTGTTTCAAGTTTGTTTCTTACTCATGGCTTAATATTCCATTGTATATATGAACCACATCTTTATCCATTCATCTTGATGACACTTAGGTTGTTTCCATATTTTGGCTATTGTGAATAATGCTGCAATAAACATGCGAGTGTAGAAATCTTTGTTGCTGCAATGGCAATATTTTATTCTTTTTTATGGCTAGGTATTATTCCATTGTATATATATATACCACATCTTCTCAATCTGTTCATCTGTTGATGGACACTTAAGTTGCTTCTGTATCTTGGCAATTGTAAATGATGCTGCTATGAACACTGGGGTGCATGTATATTTTCTAATTAGTGTTTTGGGTTTTTTTCAGATATTTACCCAAGGAGTGGAATTGCTGGGTCATCTGGTAGTTCTATTTTCCATTTTTTGAGAAACCTTCATACTGTGTTCCACAGTGGCTGCACCAATTTACATTCCCACCAACAGTGTACAAGGGTTCCCTTTCCTCCATATCCTTGCCAACATTTGTTACTTGTCTTCTTTTTGATGATAGCCATTCTGACAGGTGTGAGGTGGTATCTTATTGTGGTTTTGATTTGCATTTCCCTGATGATTAATGATGTTGAGCATGTTTTCATATGCCTGTTGGCCATCTGTTTTTCTTCTTTGAGAAAATGTCTATTCAGTTCTTT
Source organism: Lipotes vexillifer (assembly GCF_000442215.2). Classification (NCBI taxonomy): domain Eukaryota; kingdom Metazoa; phylum Chordata; class Mammalia; order Artiodactyla; family Lipotidae; genus Lipotes; species Lipotes vexillifer. Next base: position 58,250 of record NW_006777418.1, on the reverse strand, counting down.
TGCCCATTTTTAATCTTTTTTTTGTTTGTTTCCTTGTTTGTTTGTTTTGCTACACCATGCAGCATGCAGGATCTTAGTTCTCCAACCAGGGATTGAACCTGGGCCCCATGCAGTGGAAGCGTGGGGTCCCAACATCTGGACCACCAAGGAATTCCCTGGATTTTTTTTTTTTGATGTTGAGTTGTATGAGCTGTTAATATATGTTGGATGTTAACTTCTTATCAGTCATTTCATTTATAAATATTTTCTCCCATTCAGTAGGTTGTCTTTTTGTTTTGTTGATGGTTTTCTTTGCTGTGCAAAAGCTTTTAAGTTTAATTGGGGTTTTGTTTGTTTGTTTGTTTGTTTTGCTTTTGTTTCCTTTGCTTTAGAAGATGGATCCAAAAAATATTGCTGCAATTTATGTCAAAGAGTGTTCTGCCTATGTTTTCCTCTAGGAGTTTGATAGTATCCAGTCTTACATTTAGGTCTTTAATTCATTTTGAGTTTATTTTTGTATATGGTGTTAGAAAATGTTCTAATTTTGTTCTTTTACGTGTAGCTGTCCAGTTTTCTTAGCACCACTTGTTGAAGAGACTGTGTTTTCTTCATTGTATATTCTTCTCTTCTTTCTCTTAGATTAATTGACCATAAGTGTGTGGGTTTATTTCTGGGCTCTCCTCTTACATTATTAATGTGTCTGTTTTTGTGCCAGTACCAGTACTGTTTTGATTACTGTAGCTTTGTAGTATAATTTGAAGTCAGGGAGTGTGATTACTCCAGCTCTGTTCTTCTTTCTCAAGATTGTTTTGGCTATTCAAGCTCTTTTGTGTTTCCATGAAAATTTTAAAATTATTTGTTCTAGTTCTGTGGAAAATGCCATTGGTATTTTGATAGGGATTGCATAGAATCTGTAATTTGCCTTGGGTAGTATGGCTGTTTTAACAGTATTAATTCTTTCAATCCAAGAACATGGTATATCTTTTCATCTGTTTGTGTCATCTTCAGTTTCTTTCATTCGTGTCTTATATAGTCTTCTGAATACAGGTCTTTTACCTCCTTGGGTAGATATATTCCTAGGTATTTTATTCTTTTTGATGCGATAGTAAATTGGATTGTTTTCCTTAATTTGTCTTTGATACTTTGTTGTTACTGTGTAAAATTACAACAGCTTTCTGTATGTAATTTTGTATCCTACAACTTTACTGGATTTGTTGATGAGCTATAGTAGTTCTCTGGTGGTTTCTTAAAGATTTCCTGTGTATAGTACCATGTTATCTGCAAACAGTGACAATTTTACTTCTTCCTTTCCATTTTGGATTCCTTTTATTTCTTTTCCTTCTCTGATTGCTGTGGCCAGGACTTCCAAACCTAAATTGAGTAAATATGGCGAGAGTGAATGTCCTTGTCGTGTTCTTGATCTTAGAGGAAATGCTTTCAGCTTTTCAGCATTGAGTATGATGGTAGCTGTGGGTTTCTAATCATATATTACAGACAAAATGGATGTTGAATTTTATCAAAAGTTTTTTCTGCATCTATTGAGATGATCATATGGTTTTTATTCTTCAGTTTGTTAATGTGCTGTATCACACTGATTGTTTTGTGGGTATTGAAAACTCCTTGCTTCCCTGGGATAAATCCCACTTGATCATGGTGTATGATTCGCTTAATGTATTGTTGGATTTGGTTTGCTGGTATTTTATTGAGAATTTCTGCATCTGTGGTCATCAGTGATATTGGCCTGTAATTTTCTTTTTTTATGGTATCTTTGGTTTTGGTATCAGGATGATGGTGGCCTCGTAGAATGATTTTTGAAGTGTTCCTTCCTCTGCAATTTTTTGGAGTAGTTTAAGAAGGATAGGTGTTAACTCTAAGTGTTTGGTAGAATTCACCTGTGGAGCCATCTGGTCCTGGACTTTTGTTTTTTGGGAGCTTTTTAATCAGTTTCAATTTCAGTACTTGTACTTGGTCTGTTCATATTTTCTATTTCTTCCTGGTTCAGTCTTGGGAGATTGTACCTTTCTAAGAATTTGTCCATTTCTTCTAGGTTGTCCATTTTATTGGCATATAGTTGCTTGTAGTAGTCTCTTATGGTCCTTTGTATTTCTCTGGTGTCCATTGTAACTTCTCCATTCTCATTTCTAATTTTATTGATTTGAGTCCTCTCTTTTTTTCTTGATGAGTCTGGCTAAAGGTTTATCAATTTTGTTTAACTTTTCAAAGAATCAGCTTTTAGTTTTATTGTTCTTTTCTATTTTCTTGGTCTCTATTTCATTTATTTTTGCTCTGATCTTTATGATTTCTTTCCTTCTGCTAACTTTGAGTTTTGTTTGTTCTTTCTCTAGTTGCTTTAGGTGTAAGGTTAAGTTTTTTTAATTGAGATTTTTCCTGTTTCCCCGAGGTAAGCTTGCATCGCTATAAACTTCCCTCTCAGAACTGCTTTTGCTGTGTCCCATAGGTTTTGGATTGTCGTTTTTTATCATTTTCATTTGTCTCTAGGTGTTTTTAAATTTCTTCTTTGGGGCTTCCCTGGTGGCGCAGTGGTTGAGAGTCTGCCTGCCGAAGCAGGGGACACGGGTTCGTGCCCCGGTCTGGGAAGATCCCACATGCCGCGGAGCAGCTGGGCCCATGAGCCATGGCTGCTGAGCCTGCGCGTCCGGAGCCTGTGCTCCGCAATGGGAGAGGCCACAACAGTGAGAGGCCCGCGTACCGCAAAAAAAAAAAAAAAAAAAAATTTCTTCTTTGATTTCTTCAGTGATCCATTGGTTGTTAGTAACATACTGATTAGTCCACATATTTGTGGTTTTTGCAATATTTTTCTTTCAGTTGTTTTCTTATCCCATAGCGTTGTGGTTGGAAAAGATGCTTGATATGATTTCAGCTTTCTTAAATTTACTGAGACTTGCTTTGTGGCCCAACATGTGATCTATCCTGGAGAATGTTCTATGTGCACTTGAAAAGAATGTGTATTCTGCTGCTTTTGGACCAAATTCTCTATATGTATCAGTGAAGTTCAGGTAGTCTAGTCTGTCATTTAAGTCCAGTGTTACCTTATTGATTTCTGTCTGGATGATCTGTCCATTGATGTACATGCGGGTGTTAAAATCTCTTACTGGGCTTTCCTGGTGTCACAGTGGTTGAGAATCTGCCTGTTAATGCAGGAGACACAGGTTCGAGCCCTGAATACATTGTTCTTTTACGTGTAGCTGTCCAGTTTTCTTAGCACAGATTGCTCCCACATGCCGCGGAGCAACTAGGCCCGTGAGCCACAACTACTGAGCCTGTGCGTCTGGAGCCTGTACTCCGCAACGAGAGGCCACGATAGTGAGAGTCCCGTGCACTGCGATGAAGAGTGGCCCCCGCTTGCCACAACTAGAGAAAATCCTCACACAGAAACAAAGACCCAACACAGCAAAAATAAATTAATTAATTAATAAATTCCTACCCCCAACATCTTAAAAAAATAAAAAATAAAAATCTCTTACTATGATCATATTACTGTCGATTCCTCCTTTTACGTCTTTTAATATTTGCCTTATATTAGGTGGTCTTGTCTTGGGTTCACGTATATTTACAGTTGTATCTTTTTCTTGGTTTGATCCTTTGATCAGTATATAGTGTCCTATTTTGTTTTTTTATAATAATCTTTATTTTAAAGTCAATTTTGTGTTATACAAGTATTACTAGTTGGGCTTTCTTTTGACTTTCATTTACATGGAATACCTTTTTTCATCCTCTCACTTTCGGTCTGTGTGTGTCTCTAGATCTGAAGTGTGTCTCTTGTAGACAGCATATATATGGGTCTTGTTTCTGTATCCATTCAGCCACTCTGTCTTTTGGTTGGAGCATTTAGGCCATTTACATTTAAGGTAATTATTTGATATGTATGTTCTTATTGTCAGTTTGTTAATTGCTTTGAACTTATTTTCGTAGGTTCCTCTCCTTTCTCCTCTTGTTCTCTTCTCTTGTGATTTGATGAATATCTTTGTGTTTGGGATTCCTTTTTTTGGTGTGTATATCTATTGTAGATTTTTGGTTTGTGGTTAGCATGATGTTTTTGTATAGCAATCTATACAAAGCATAATAGCCAAAAACTTCCCTAACATGAAAAAGGAAGCACTCACTGAAGTCCAGGAAGTGCAGAGAGTCCTATACATGATAAACCCAAGGAGGAACACACTGAGACACATATTAGTCAAGCTGACAAAAGTTAAAGACAAAGAGAAAATATTAAAAGCAACAAGGGAAAAGCAGCACATAAGAAGGAAATCCCCATAAGGTTATCAGCTTATTTTTCAGCAGG